>NC_021163.2:15561405-15600647 GCF_000331145.2 Cicer arietinum | reverse complement strand
GTTCAGCAGTTTCTTTTCTTTTTTGCTTTCCAACAAATTTGATCTACAAACTCCGGCACACTATAATTTAACCTAGCCTTGTTCTCATCAGTCATCACAAATAAGATTCACCTATTGCAATTCCTAGGACAATTTCACGATGTGATGGCATAATAATTTTACAGAACTGAATGTGAAATTATTGCCATAAACAGGAAAAGAACTCTAAGGTGTACTCAAGGTATAACATGATCAAACATAATACAAAATCCCCAATGGCAGTAACCCTATGAGATGGAAACAAATATACACTATCACATTAATGCAATGTACAGTCTCTTCTGAAGTTAAGCATATGAGAAAACCAGTGAAAAGCATAAAAATACACCGAAACTAAATAAGGCAAGGTTCATTAACCACTTTTGAGTTTTGAAGATAGAGTAAATTTAAAGAATACCTATGTTCTCCGTGTTTCGGACGACCACTAGCCAATGAACCGGTGAAACCCACACCAACAACTGGGGATCCTGATCAACAAATAAACACGTACCACATAAGTTCATGTTGCTGTATTTTACACAACATACACACACATAAGTATTGCAATTCATTAATCCAAATTGCAAAATCATTTCTAAGTTTAGACAATCAAGGATAGTTTCCCGCTCCCACTGTTGATGAATTATACGGTGCGAAGTTCTTTTCCAAGTTGGAACTTCGCACCAGTTACCACCAGATTTCGATGAACCCGGTTGATCGCCATAAGACGACTTTTCGTACTCATCAGGGACATTATGAATAGCTCGTTATGCCTTTTGGGCTTTCCAACGCCCCTGCCTCGATTCGGTGCTTGATGAATGAGGTCTTTCAATTTTCAATTTGCTCTCTGAAAATATGTCCTTGTTTTCTTTGATGACATATTAATCTATAGTCCCACTTGGTTAAGTCATCTTGAGCATTTGGAAACTGTCTTGCACACACTTAGACAACAGGTTCTGTTTGTAAAATTGTCCAAGTGTTCTTTTGGCTTGTTGGAAGTAGATTACTTGGGTCATACTGTGTCGGGAAGTGGAGTGTCCATGGATAAGGGCAAAGTTCAGGCTGTCTTGGATTAGCCAGCTCCACGTAATGTGAAACAATTAAGGGGTTTTCTTGGTCTCACGAGCTACTATTGTAGGTTCATTAAGTCCTACTCTTTCATTGCTTTGCCTTTGACCAATTTACTGAAAAAATATAGCTTTCTTTGGGATGAGGCTACCAATACTGCATTTCTCAATCTGAAGCATGCTGTATCTAGTGCCCCGGTTCTGGCTTTACCGGATTTCACTCAACCCTTCATTTTGGAAACGGAAGCCTCTGGCACGGGCGCGTGGGCGCAGTCCTCAGCCAAGTGGGTCATCCCATAGCTTTCTTTTCCAAGAAGCTCGGCCCTATAGCTCAACGCCAGTTGGCTTATTTGCGGGAATTTCGAGCTATTACAGATGCTTTAGCTAAGTTCAGCATTATCTATTGGGGCACAAGTTCATCATGTGCACCGACCAAAAGAGCCTCAAATCCTTGTTAGAACAAACACTCTGATAGAAAACAGAATTTTATTAACTTGAATTGACGAGCTCTGAAGCTCTTACAATGCTGGAAATATGAAAATGAAGAAAAAGAAATAAACCAGAGCTCTAAGAACTCCTAAACCAGAGCAGAATTGCTCCTAACCAGAGAAAGAATTCCCTTAATTGTTTCTTAGAATATTTTCTGAATGTCTCTCCTCTTCCTATTCCCTCATTCTTATAACATAAAATAAATGACATTATTAATTAGCTTTTATTCCTTTCATTCATCCTTCTTGAAACTGAATGTCTTTCTCACTTCCCCCTCTTTAATGGAATATCTGTAGAATAAGAGACATTGTTACTAGCATTTATTCCTCCCATCCATCATTCAACAAATTGAATGTGTGTGAAGTGTGTGACTTGGTTGAGTGGACCCCACTATTTGGGCCCTCATTTCTCTTAATTTGCCGTGTTCTATCACACTCCAAACCCATGAGCAACAGGCATGGCTACATAAGTTCATAGCTTTTATCTTACAATTGAATACAAACCCGGTAAAGAGAAATTACCTGCCGATGCGCTCTCTCGAGTGTGCTTGACGACGTGGTCAGAACCTCGCTCTCAGTTTTTAACTGATTTAAGTCAAGCATTACTGCAAGACCCTCAGCTTACTGCTTTAATGCAACAGAACTATGATCCTTGCTACACCACCAAGGATGGCTTACTCTTTTGGAGGGATCGATTTGTCATCCCACCAGCCAGCCCATTGATCAACGATATCCTGGTTGAATTTCACTCTTCACCAGTGGGGGGACACTCGGGTTTCACTCGTACACTAGCTCGCATAACCTCACAGTTTTATTAGAAGAACGTGAGGCGTGATATCAAGATTTTTATTCAACAGTGTACTGTTTGTCAACAGGCCAAGACCCCACCTTCTCTACCTGCAGGTTTACTAAGACCTTTACCAATCCCTACACAGGTTTGGGAAGATATGCAATGGATTTTATTATGGGCTTACCTAATTCCAATGGTTTAACGGTCATTATGGTGGTGGTGGACCATCTTACAAAATTTGGTCATTTTTTCCCTCTCAAGTCTGACTATGACAGCAAGAAGATTGCTGAAGTTTTCGTGCATAATATAGTCAAGCTCCATGGCATGCCATTGTCCGTTGTGTCAGATCATGATAAAGTTTTCACAAGTAACTTTTGGAAACAGTTATTTAAGCTGCATGGTACCACTCTTGCCATGAGTTCTGCGTACCATCCGCAATCCGACGGTCAGTCTGAAGCCCTCAACAAGTGCCTTGAAATGTACCTTCAGTGTCTGACCTTCCAGGCCCCAAGCCAATGGGCCAAGGCTCTGCATTGGGCAGAGTTTTGGTATTATACTCCATATCACATCAGTGCAGCAATGACACCCTTTAGGCTCTTTACAGACGCGACCCACCTGCTCTCATTCACTCCAAAGGTGGCTCTGATGATCATCCTGATTACTCAACTGATACAGCGTGAGACACTGTTACAGCATCTGCAAGCTATGAAGTTCCATGCTGATAAAAAGCGTCAGCATTTTGTGTTTGATATTGGTGATCAAGCGTTGGTAAACTACAGCTGTGTAGCCAGTCCTCTGCCGCGTTTCTTAAGCACCAAAAGTTGGGACTCTACTACTTTGGATCATTCCTAATTGTGGCAAAGATTGGCTTTGTGGCATACAAATTGGAGCTTCCGGCTACTGCAAAAATCCATCTGGTGTTCCACATTTCTCAGTTGAAAGCATTCCATGGCCCTACAACCACTCATTACCTTCCTTTGCCGCTTACCACTTCGGAATTAGGCCCTATCTTGCAACCTGAAGCAATTCTTGATTCCAGGATCATTCTTAAAGGGACAGCTGCTTTTAACCTTGAGGACGAAGTTACTGTTAATGGGGGGAGAATTGCAAGACCTCCAAGGATGGAAAGGGGCCCACAAAATGTTGAGTCAGCAGCTGAGCGAATCAAATTGGTTACAGATTCGGAATTTGTGGAAGCAAGGCGTAGCCCCAGAAACAAAGTTCCTAGCACTAGATTGAAGGACTATAAGACTAGGAGAGAATGAAGAGAAGGGTGTGAATGATTTGAGTACAATTTCCCTTTCCCTTTCTGGACCCCTGTGAGTGGATACTTCTCTTGTGAGAAGATTCTATCTTTTACTTTCATTTTAATCATTGATCACTATTTGTTTCACCTTAGTTTTGTTCTAGGTGTGGAATTTATTTCCCTTTGACATTATAATAATACAGTGATCTTCTTCATCCAACTTACGGTCATAACACAAGTCAAAGCATTCATCATTTTGCACAACACTTAAATTTGTACATATCAATATACAATAACAAAGCCATAAATGAGACTAACAAATGCAGGATTTTAATTTGGATTAGTGAACCTGGCTTGGAGAGCTTAAGCGCACGATTATAAGCCAATAAAGCCATATCTTCAGCAGTCTGTTGACTACAAAATTGTGATGGAATCTGCAGGAACAAAACAAATCAATAAAAAAAAGTATAAACACAAGTAAAAATGGATTTATGTAGTGATGAAAAGGAAAGAACCTTGCCAAATAACTGGATCATAGACATCCTGGAGTAAGGAACAACAGCTTCAAGCACAGTATTTGAAGCACCGGGAACAGATAGCAATAAACCTATAACCTAATGATCATCTTCAATTGCAACGCGTGCATCGAAAAAACACAGAGAGAGAAAGAGAGAGGGAGAGGAGGGGAAGAAAACCTGAGAAGCTCCACCGGCAAGATAGAGAACGGCTTGATATGGAGAGGAGTGAATGGCTTCTACGACGGTTCGGATGAAAGCTTCCGTCATTCTCTCCATCATCGTTCGTCTCTCATCTCCTTCTTCCCGTTAAAAGATAACGGCCTCGTTGTCATGTCGTTTTTCACACCCCCTCACTGAATGCAATATAATATTCTTCTACGACAATCTCCATTGCCATTTGCCAATTCACAACGTTTTGACCAAAGGACACTATTACCCCCACTAATCACGATTCCATTCTTATCATTTATTTATCGAATAATTCTTGAACTCTATTAGGATACACACACATAAAAATTATAAAAAAATAATATAATTGATTAAATAATATAATTTTAAAATGATTAAAAAATATATAAATAATATGTCTAAATTCATTTGTCCATACAAAATTTATTTCATGTAAGTTTTTTTTCTTCAGTTTAAATCATATAAGTTCAATTTAATTTTAAAAGCATCTATACAATTAGTTGCGGTTAAAAAAGTAAGGTTACGTAACAAATAGATGATTAATTTGACAGCTTGACATAAAAAAATTAAATAATTAAAATATGAAATTAAGTAATTAAATTGATTAAAAATAAATGAAGAAAAGTTAAATGTGTGTTATGTTTTAGTCTCTCCATTTAAAATCAAAAATAGGTTTGGGAATTGTGGTTCTTTCTTCCTTTCTCTATTATTGAATCACCATTATTGTATCACTATTATTTTCGAATCTTCATCTACTTCTTATCTCCGTGTAACAAACTCAACTCGTTTTCAATTGTCTGAATGTGGGTGTAGGAAAACAATGTGTATATTCATCTTTAATACTGATGATAAAAATCTTAAACGGCAATTTTGGAGTTGTCCTTATTGAGATGTGAGTTTTAAGTATGTTATTCTTATGTTTATTCTTTGTAGTTAAAGTTTACATTTATTAAGTTTAATGTTTAATTTTTTTTTAACCCCTTGTAGTTGTCAATTTGTGTTGGTTATAGGATGATGGTGATTCAAAAATAGTGATTTGATGTTGGTGATCTGATAATGGTGATGCAATGATATAGAAATAGTGATGCAATGATATAGAAATGATGAGAGAATTGTAATCCCCTAACATATTTTTGATTGTTGATGGAGGAAAAAAAACATAATACATTTAATCTTTCTTTATTTATTTTTCTACTTAATTACTTAAAAACAAATTTAATTATTTAATTTATTCTTATGTAACGTTAAAATGCAACGTCGCTATTCTATTTATCACATCACTTTTTTTTAATAGCAACTAACAACAGATATTATTTTAAAATGAAATTGAACTTACATAATTAAATAAATAAAAATTTACATGAACGAATCAAATATTTAAACTATAAAAAAATTACACAATTATTCTAAAAAAAATTATTCAATTTAATATATTAAAATAAAATATATGAATCAATTCATTTTGGATTATGCTATTGAATCTTATGTTGGGACCATAAATTTGGTTTTTTTCATCCAAACCTGGTTAGAATGCTTCAACTTTTATATTCTCTTTCTTTAGATTATTTATACAGAAAGGAGCAATAAATAGATATAATTAGGACTTAAAATTAAAAGTTAGATAATCTAGAAGATATGTACTTTAATAAATGAGTTAATAATAAGTTAGTCTTTAAAATTATAAATTAATTAGTCTATTTAGTTATCGAATATTATAAATTGACAAATATATCTCTAAAATAATAAAATATTAATTAAAATAATTCGTCGGTGAAGAACTTTCTTTGATATAATTAGATATAATTTAAAAATGTCAACCCGATATAGTCAAATCAAATCAACTTATTTTTCATATATTTGGTTTAGTTTATATTTTATGAAAAAATATTGCAAATGTAAAACTCATTGTTTTTAATTGAATAAAATTAAAAAATTACATAAATCAGACTAGATTAAATTTATTATTTCATCTATCTTATAGTATTCGTAATAATTTTTTTCTCAAATTATATGTCTATTTATATTAATAATAGAATATTAATTATTTTTTATTAATATATTCTTATTTGTATCTCAAACCATCTATCTATTTCACTAATAAGTAATAACTAATGTAATATGGATATTTTAAGTAAATAAAATTTATCTTATTATTGAAATTAAAATAAGGTTTAAATATTTGATTTGACTATATAAATTCGCATCTTTTTTATTTTAGTCGATGTAAGTCTGTTTTTATTTTAATTTAAACTATGTACGTTCAATTTAGTTTTAAAATCATCAATATCAGTTTTAAAATCATCAATATCGTTAATTGTTAAAAAAAAAATTGACAAACAAAGTAGTGATGTGGTAGGGGAATAAATTAAATAATTAATAAAATGAAATTAAGTAATCAAATTGATTAAAAAATAAATGGAAAAAATAAATGAAGAAAAGTTGAATGTGTTATGTTTTAGTCCCTCCATCCAATATCATAAATAATTTTGGAGATTATGGTTATCTCCTCGTTTCTCTGTCATCGCATCACCACGCTTAATAAATATAAACTATAACTACAAATAATAAATATACAAAATAACATATTTAAGAAAAATTACCCACATCCCAATGAGAACATCTCCAAAATTTTCGTTTAGGATTTCCGTCAATGTTAAAGATTAATATATTCATCGTTTTCCTACATCCACATTAAGGCAACTGAAAACGAGTTGAGTTTGCAACTGAAAATGAGTTCAGCTTATCGTAGACGAAGATGACGTTGTGGTTGAACGAATAAGAAGGGGTTGAAGATTGAAGATGATGGTGAAGTAACAATGTCAATTAAAAAGGAAAGGGTTTGAATTGTAATTGTCCTTTTTTAAATTTTTTTGTTAAAATTCAAAATATTTAACTCAAGATTGATTTTGGTTATAAACGAAAAACGTTATTAGTTAGTGAAAATACACAATTTTAACTTATCTATATAAAAAGTACTAACTTTTTACCTATAAATGATTTCCACAAACAACCTTTCAATCTTTCAGAAGGGATTTTTACACATTACTTTTTAAACATAAAATAATTTTTACAAATTACTCAAACTATTTCAACAATATGGTCTTGAATTACAAAATGATGATTTTGAAAAATTGGTAGAATTTGAGTATGCTCAACTCATATTTGAGAATAGATTATATGATTTAGAACTGAGTGAAATTGATTATAATATCAAGTTAAGAACATAACTGAAACTTTGAAATGATTGAGAAACTCAAGAGAATTCGAATATAGTTGTATGAGTGATGTATTTGAAGTTTTGATATGTTCTTCATCTTGAGGCTTATTTTATAGACTTCAATAAGGCTAATGACAGCTCATTTGGTCGTCGAGAATGGCCTAGCTGTCACGTGTTAGTAAGTGGATAAGATCAGCCATAAAGTAAGAATGTTCTTGAGGTGTGCTGACTTTTAATCTTAGCTTGACAGTTGTTTAAAGTGATCATATCCGTTGTATCACGTGTGCAAGCTGTTCGAAAGTACAACAAATGTATCATGTCTAGTATGTCAGCTTTGTACTCCATGCTTGCTTAACTTGGAGAATGATCTTGTTTTATGAAGTATATTCTTTTGCCTTTGTCTTTTGGAGTGATTCTTATATTGAATTGGTCCATGTATATTTCTGGTGAAATTCTGGAACGGATTGTAAATCCTGGATCTAATATTTTCTTTAAGAATCTAATCATTCCTGTCATTTTGGAACTATGGAGAACGTTTTCCGTTTTACAGAATTATGTCTATAACGTTCTTTGTTTTTCTAAATTAGCTTGCTTCATTTTAATATGATATGTTTTGTAATGTTTGGTACCTATATTTGATTAACATACTCAAACACATATATTAAATACCAAAATATTTAGAATCATAATTATAAGTCTTAATTGAGTTTTGTTTAGTTATCATCCAAATATTAATTTGAGATTTTGTCTCAAACATATGGTGATGCGATGATGGTGATTCGAAGATGGTGAATCGGTGATGGTGATTCGAAAATGGAAATTCGATGTTGGTGATATGGTAACGGTGATGCGATGATAAAGAAATAAGAAGAAAACCTAATCCTCAAACTTGTTTATGATAAAACATAAAAACCTTTAACTTTTATTTGTTTATATTTTTTATATTTTTTAATTAATTTTACTATTTAATTTTTAATTTTTTTTGTCACATTAAATATAATTTTTTTAACCGCAACTAACAATACAAATATTATTAAAATTAAATTGAATTTATAAAATTTAAGTTAAAAAGAAAACAAATTTCCAGTGACCGAAAGTGGAAAAAAAACAGTAAAAACAAATCAAATATTTGAATTTTAATATGATAATTAGGCTTATTTGCAGTTTTGTCCCTCTATTTTAGCTGAATCGCGAAAGTAGTCCCCATATTTTGTTTCTCCCCAGTTTTGGTCCTCAAGCAGAATTTTGGTCCAAAACTTCATGAAATTTTATTTTTTTTACATTTATTTAAGTCACATCATGCCCCAAGATCTCATTTTTAACAATTGTACCTGAAATATATGATCATAAATGGTGTAATACGACTTAAAAAAATGAAATTTCATCAAATTTTAGACCAAAATTATGTTTGGGGACCAAAACTGGGGAGAAATAAAATGGAAGAACTACTTTCGCGATTCAATTAAAATAAGGGGACCAAAACTACAATTAAACCTAATAATTATTTAACAATCGTGCATAACCTAATAAAGGAAAGACTTATGAGACGGATATAATATTTTTAATTAACTCATTATTTTTCCAAGTGCCTAACCAAATAAACTCTTTACAGTTACACCATGTGGGAAAGGATCTATATCTTCTACATTGTGTAGTACTATAGTTTAGTCAATGTAGGTGTAGACCAGTGCACTCCAATTCCAACGTTAACATGGGGTACCCCGCAGCCTCTTGCCTCTGGTTTCACGAACATTTTAATTTAAGGAGCCTCACAATCACATGCCAATTTTTTCTTTATTTTATAAGTTTCCTTTTACCTTAAATATATTTTATCTTTTTACTCGTAATTTATATAATATGATATATATGCCAATATTTAATGAGTTAAATGATGTGGTAATATATCAGTGGACTGAAACATAGGTTCCTTTTGAGAATAAAAAAAAAATATAAACATATATAAAATAATATTTTTATTATTATGAAAAAGAAATTAAAAAGAAAAAGGGAGACAAATATGTATAAAAAAAATCAGGGATGAGAGTGCAGAGCTGTTGGTTAATGATTATAGCCATCCATAAGATATATATGTCTCTCTAACGGTTAAGAACTTAAAGAGAATGATTATAACAGATGGTGTTATGGTCTCCCACTTACTACGGATTATGATTCTATAAGTTCATCGATTTATTTTAAATAATATAATAAATAATATTAATTATTGATAAGTAAATTAATAATGATATTATATTTATATATAATGAATTATTGATTAATTTTTTTTTTTTTATTTTTTTTTAAAGGAGTTAAATTTTTCCAAATACTTCTTACGTTTAACAACTATAGTTATTTTAATATAAATGTTATTTTTAAATATTATAATTTTAATTTTCTTTTTAAATATAACTTTAAATGTGTTGCCATCTTTCAAAATAATAATTCTAATTCACATTTACAACAGTGAAAAACAGATTAATACTGTAATCGATGAAAAATGAATTGAGAAAATGATTAATTGCATTTTTATTTATTTTTAGTATATATATAAAAAAATTAACGACTTTTATTTTGAAATAAATGAAAGGACTATTATTGTTGCCTAATAAAGTTTGACAAACGGCATGTACAAGTACAAGATGCCCAGCACACATAAATTTAGTTAGTACCTGAATTTATTAATGGATTAGAGAGAATATAATAGATAGTACTTTAAAGTTGTTAGATGATTAATAACTTGACAAAAATGGTAAGCTATGTATTTTTGACATTTTTTTTAATTAATTGACGTTTCTAAAGTTTTATATATGTCGCGATAAAATGTGTTTATTGTGCGAGCAAAATTAATTTTGTTAAAAAGTTTTTTTAGTCAAATAAATAGTATTAAAGAGCATCACTCTTGTCATTCATTTTATTTAAGTTGAATACAAAATTATTCATATTTAAATAAAAAGATAAATAGTTGATTTAAGTGTAAAATCAATTATAAAAACAAATGTTTGAAATATATATTTATGTTAGAATTAATTGTGAAAACAAAATAAATTATACTTAAACACACTTAAACAAGTGTATATTTAATTATGTAGTGATAAAAAAATAATTTTAATAAATTGATTTTGTAAATTTAATTTTAAACAAATTGAATATAAAGTAGATTATATTTTTATATATTTACATAATGTCACATAAACAATAAATTTGAGTTTTGAGTCAAAATGTACTAAATATATTTAACACATTAATTTATTTAATTTCAAAGAAAAATCACTTTAAACTTTTGTCCTAAAATAATTGACAAAATTGTAAAATATATTTGTCTCAAAATAGTTGATCATTTTAAACTATAATGTATTTTTTTTCTTTTTAATTATACTCTTTAATTAATATTATTTAATTATTATAATATATTTATCTGATCATTACTATAAATAAAAAACAATTAATTTTGAATTATTTAATATTATTACTAATATATTCTTTATTTATTTTAAAATATTTAATATTGATAGTTAAATGTTTAACATTAAAAAGAGACAGTTTAATACATTTAATTTATATTTTATAAAAATCTAAAAAAATTAATTATAATTAACTACATTTTTTAATACATATAAAAATTAAAATGAATATTTTACATACATTTACAATATTAATAATTTTATAAAATTAATATTATCTTTATTATTTATATATATTTTTAATATACATATAAAGATAAAATAATATAATTATTTTAAAACGAAAATAGAATCTTATAGAAAAAAATATGGCGAGAAATTATTAAATTAAGAAGGTTACTCGTGTCGCGCGTGAGTGAGTGAGTTGTGTTTCTCTCTCTTCTCTCTCCACTTTTCTCATTCTCAATCACACACACACACACACACTACACTACACTACACTTTCTAGTTTCTACTATTTATCGTCTCTCCGAAACCGAGGTCTCTCTTTCCCATTCTTCCACACAACACTTTTACTGTTATCACCTTTTCTCTCTCTCCTCAACACATTTCATTCTCTTTCTTTCTCAATCAAACCCACCTAAGCTCATTTCCTCACTAATCTTCATCTTTTCCATTTTTTGCTTCAACTGTCACACACTTCAACAAAAAAATGTTCCCTTTCCCTTTCATTTTCCTCTTTTTTCTTCTCTGTTGCAACATTCTTTCACCTCTTGTTGTTAATTCTCTAAACTCCGAAGGCTATGTTCTTTTAACACTAAAACAGTTCATCAATGACCCACAAAATTCCATGTCTAACTGGAATTCTTCTGATGAAAATCCATGTTCATGGAATGGAATCACTTGCAAAGACCAAACTGTTGTTTCCATTAGTATCCCAAAAAGGAAACTTCATGGTTCTCTTCCTTCTTCACTAGGATCTCTTTCACAGCTTCGTCATGTTAACTTCAGGAACAATGAACTGTTTGGAACTTTGCCTCAACAGTTATTTCAAGCTCAAGGACTTCAAAGTTTGGTGCTTTATGGGAATTCATTTTCTGGGTCTGTTCCAAATGAGATTCAGAATCTAAGGTACCTTCAAACTCTTGATTTGTCACAGAATTTCTTTAATGGGTCATTGCCTGCTGAAATTGTTCAATGTAAGAGACTTAAAACACTTGTTATCAGTAGAAACAATTTCACTGGCTTTTTGCCTGTTGGGTTTGGTGCTGGTTTGTCTTCTCTTGAAAAATTGGATCTTTCTTTCAATCAATTTAATGGTTCAATTCCTAGTGACATGGGAAATTTGTCTAGTTTGCAAGGAACTGTTGATTTGTCTCATAATCATTTTAGTGGTTTAATCCCTTCTAGCCTTGGAAACTTACCTGAGAAGGTTTATATTGATCTTACTTACAATAATTTAAACGGTCCTATACCTCAAAATGGTGCTTTGATGAATAGAGGACCAACTGCTTTTATTGGTAATCCTGGTTTGTGTGGTCCACCTTTGAAGAATCCATGTGGTTCTGATACTCCTACTAGTTCACCTTCTTCATATCCAAATATTCCTGAGAATCCATCTCATGATGGTGGAATTGGTTCTGTGAAAAGTGAGAAAAACAAAGGGCTGAGTAAAGGTGCTGTTGTTGGCATTGTTGTTGGTGATTTAATTGGAATTTGTCTTTTAGGTTTGTTGTTCTCTTTCTTTTACTCTAGAGTTTGTGGTTTTAACCAGGATCAAGATGATAATGATGTTAACAAAGGAAGGAAAAGAAGGAAAGAATGTTTGTGTTTCAGAAAAGATGAATCTGAGGCTCTATCTGATAATGTTGAACAATATGATCTTGTTCCATTAGATTCCCAAGTGGCCTTTGATTTGGATGAACTTCTTAAGGCTTCAGCTTTTGTTCTTGGTAAGAGTGGAATAGGGATTATGTACAAAGTTGTGCTTGAAGAAGGGCTTGCTTTGGCTGTGAGAAGATTGGGAGAGGGGGGTTCTCAAAGGTTTAAAGAGTTTCAAACAGAAGTAGAAGCTATAGGGAAGTTGAGACATCCAAATATTGCTACTCTTAGAGCTTATTACTGGTCTGTTGATGAGAAGCTTCTCATATATGATTATATTCCAAATGGAAGCCTTGCTACAGCAATTCATGGTATGTTTTTAGTGTATGATTGGTTTCTCTTTTTGCAGGAAGAAAAATTGATTCTAGAAGTGTCAAATTGATTTTGACATGTTTAGATGCTCTCTATTAGAATCAATTTTGGCTCCATAATTGATTTTAACTTGAAGCTAAAATTTGGAGTTTTTCATCTACAAGTGATATTTAGCCTCAAATTTGTACTTGGACAAGTTTTTACATTAATGTATCTAATCATAAATTACTTTACATTCAGCTTATTTTTAGAACGGAACATACCACTCAATCCATATAAACAATTATTGATCTTTTGGTCTTAACCTTTTTATGTCTTCAGGGAAGGCTGGACTTGTCACATTTACACCGCTATCTTGGTCGGACCGATTAAAAATCATGAAAGGAATTGCAAAAGGATTGGTCTATCTTCATGAATTCAGCCCCAAGAAATATGTCCATGGAGATCTAAAGCCAAGTAACATACTTCTTGGACATGACATGACACCCCGCATTTCCGATTTCGGACTAGGACGCCTTGCAAACATCGCCGGAGGTTCCCCGACCTTACAATCGAACCGAGTGGCTGCAGAGAAACTACAAGAAAGACAGAAGAGCTTGTCCACCGAAGTCGGAACTAACATTTTGGGAGATGGTTATCAAGCTCCAGAAGCACTTAAAGTGGTGAAGCCATCACAAAAGTGGGATATTTATTCATATGGTGTGATTTTGTTAGAAATGATCACAGGAAGATTACCAATTGTTCAAGTTGGTAACTCAGAAATGGACCTTGTCCAATGGATACAGTTCTGCATTGAAGAGAAGAAGCCACTCTCAGATGTATTGGATCCTTACTTGGCTGAAGATGCAGATAAAGAGGAAGAGATAATTGCAGTTTTGAAGATTGCAATGGCTTGTGTTAATAGTAGCTCTGAAAAGAGACCTACAATGAGGCATGTACTTGATGCTTTGGATAGATTGTCTGTTTCATCTGATTGAGATGTTTGTTTCAGGGAGGTGTGAATTGTGAATCCAGCTCATTTGGAAAGCTTTTGCTTTTAACCTTTCTTAATGGTTTGAGAATGTCTTCAATCTGCTTGGATTTTCAAGGATTGCTACATGTATTAGTTCTTGTAATTGAACTACTAGTAGATAAAATGCATTTGTTTGAGAAAAAAAAAACACTAATCCTTGACTACTAGAGGAGTGTTAGTGACACAATCTCTATCTAATTGTATTATTTTTAAAATATATGTTGTTGGTATTGGGATTAAATATGTTATTATAGAAAATTAAATGAAATAGTTTGAAAAATATAATTAATTCTTTGATTACATAAAACATTAAAGGTCAGATTACACGTGGTCCCTTAATTTTTTTTACCTTAGTTTCATAACTATTTTTTGTTTTTATTTAGTCTGTTAACTTTACTTTTGTTAGTTAAATTGATTATTTTTGGCTCCTCTTTCTCACACTTTCTAGGACTCAACAAAAAATAATTAGGTGATTAAAGTAAAAGTAAAATAACAAAATAAGAGACTAAATATCTGATATAGCGAAAATCAAATGGAATAGAGAAGGAGTATTAATTAATGATTAATGTTACTCATCTGTCTTTATATTCATTAACACAGAGAGAATGTCAGCAAGTCATCCTGTCTTGTTAGTGAAAAGCTTTAAGTTTGTTATGTCTCACTCTCACTCTCACTCTCACTCTCACACTGCGTCTGTTTCTCTGTCTTGCTTAGTTTGTTGCTTTATAGAACCCGTGATCTTCACTGTTACTATTTTGCATGTTTTACTCTTAAGTGCTGATTTCAACCATTAATGTTTTTATTTATTCTAAAGCATTCAATATCCGACAAAGATTGCCTGCCATCAATATTCACACAGTGCTTTTGGATGTCAAAAATGTTAACAATGAAAAGAGGAAGAAAGAGGAAGAAGAGAAAACAACCACTCTAGGGTTTCATATCATATAATAAACCAAAACTGAAGTTAATAGGGTTACACTGAGTATATATATAAGAAAATAGAATTGTCTAAAATACCCTTACTACTAATATATAATAATATTATCTAACATCTCCCCTCAAACTCACGATGCATTAACATGGAGCATCGAGAGTTTGTCAACTAAAAAAAACGAAAACGTTTAATGGAATGCATCTTTGTGAACAAATCAGCAATCTGTAAAGAAGAAGAGACAAACAGTAGAATAATGATTCTATGCTGAAGATGATGACGAGAGGGGTAACGAGGAGGATCAACAATCGCAGGAGGTGGTTGGACAGCCGGGGGGACAAGAGGGATGTCACCAAAGAAGAAGCAACAATCAAAGAGAAGAACCAAGCCAACAAAAAAATCAAACCGAAAAAGAAGCGATCAAAAAAGGAGCAACAACCATATCAAAATCAACAGATAGGAACCACCAAAGAAGTAGCACCACGAAACCAAATCCAAACAAACCAAGGAGCAACAACCATATCAAAATCAACAGATAGGAACAACCAAAGAAGTAGCACCACGAAACCAAATCCAAACAAACCAAGGAGCAACAACCATATCAAAATCAACAGATAGGAACCACCAAAGAAGTAGCACCACGAAACCAAATCCAAACAAACCAAGGAGCAATAACCATATCAAAATCAACAGATAGGAACCACCAAAGAAGTAGCACCACGAAACCAAATCCAAACAAACCAAGGAGCAATAACCATATCAAAATCAACAGATAGGAACCACCAAAGAAGTAGCACCACGAAACCAAATCCAAACAAACCAAGGAGCAACAACCATATCAAAATCAACAGATAGGAACCACCAAAGAAGTAGCACCACGAAACCAAAACCAAACAAACCAAGGAGCAACAACCATATCAAAATCAACAGATAGGAACCACCAAAGAAGTAGCACCACGAAACCAAAACCAAACAAACCAAACCAAATAGAACCAAACAAAACTAAATCATATCAAACCAAACTAAACAAAGAGAGAAGCAACAAAGCAAATCACTAGAGAGATTAGCAATCAAACAGAAGAAGCAACAGACAGAGCGACGACACAGAAGATCAAATTTTCAGCCTCATCCAAGTATCCAACCCTTCCTAGAAGGTCAATCATACAACCATAATGCTCAATCTGAGGCACAATTCCAAATATCTCCATTTCTTTGAAGCATCTTCTTCCTTCCTCTACCAAACCACAATGGTTGCCAGCAGATAACACACTAGTCATTGTTATCTCATTCGGTTCAAATCCTTCCCGTAACATTGCTGCGAATACTTCTAACGCTTCCTTCGCACAACCATTGACACCATAACCATTTATCAAAGCATTCCAACTAAGCACATTCTTGACAGGCATACAATCAAACATAACAGGCATAACATCAAAAAGCTTCCTGGCCTCACTCATATCCCCACACCTAGCAAACCCAACAATAACAGCAGTCCAAGAAACCAAACTTCTCACAAACATTTCAACCAAAGAAGTCCCAACATACAAATTAACACAAAACCCATTTTTCAAAACAACACAATGAACCTCCAAACCTTCTCTCAAATCCATACAAATAATGAGACAAACACAATCACTGAGACAAAATAAATTAGGGATAACCTGGTGCTGTGCGAGCATGATTTCTCCCCCTACAGACGTCTTTTTACCGATCCGACCGTTGAAGACGAAGACCTGAATGTTGTGAACCTTCTGTCCAAAAATCAGCCAAATCCAACGGTTAACGAATGCGCAATCGATGTTTTTGTGAGACTGATTTAACAAAATCGGGAACAAGGTTACTCTTCTCTTTTCTCTTTTGGTGGTTGCCTTTTCTATCAAAATAGTCTCTCTCTCTTCTCTACGGTAGATCCCAGGATGATAATTCTCAATCATCTCTTCATAACGATCAATCAAAATCCCCCAATAACCATGCAAATAATAATGATTCTCAAAGTAAACTTTACCGCCCATTGTTCTTTTTAGCTCGGTTGGTTAGAGCGTCAAACCCTAATGGCTTGTGGAAAGGTTTATAGAACCCTAATAAATTTTTTTTTTTTTTTATTGATCTACTAAAAATAAACGAAAAGCTACAAAGAAAGGGAAAAGCAGAATTGGGACACGGAAAATCTCACTGAATATTGGAATGTTAGAAAAGATAAACTATAATTATATTCCCTAATTGTTGGGAACTCAACAGCGGAATAGAGGCGAGATCGTTCAATGAGGATCGAAATAGGCTCTAGATACCATGTTAACAATGAAAAGAGGAAGAAAGAGGAAGAAGAGAAAACAACCACTCTAGGGTTTCATATCATATAATAAACCAAAACTGAAGTTAATAGGGTTACACTGAGTATATATATAAGAAAATAGAATTGTCTAGAATTGTCTAAAATACCCTTACTACTAATATATAATAATATTATCTAACAAAAAATTTGAGTTTTTAATATAAAAAAACACAATTTTAATTATTTTAACTATCAAATAAAATATTAAAAATCTAAACTATTTTATTTAAATTTATTAAATTATAAATAAAATCTAAATATAATTTTAAATTAATACTAATATTTTAACCATTTAAAGAAAGGGAGGTGAGAAAGAACGTAAATAAAAGAAAAAAAATGATGTAATTTTATTTAAAAGTAAAAAAAAATTGAATCTGTTCGCACACCCATTCTTCTGTTAATGGGAGGATAATTAGATATTAGTACTTTTGTAGTTTTAAATAGAATTACAGCTCATATAGTTGATGTGTGGAATGAAAAAGATTAATAAAGTGCAACATTTTATTTGTAGGTGATGTAAATATTATAATTTTAGTCTCTACGAATAGGATGCTCTCAAATTTGCAAGTACAATTTCACAAGATTGTTAGAAAGTAGAAGATGGACCACATTAAATTATGCAAGTTGTTGGACTTTGGATGCCCAAACCATGTGGCGCGAATTTAGGGAAATCTCATAATCTTATTACTATTCTTCTTCTGACTTTGACGGATTTTCCTGTGTTTTGTTATTAATTTAACGCCAATGTTAAAATATTTACAATAAATTCCAATTAATAACGATGTCCTGATGCATAAATTCTAATTTGTTACGAATTAATTGAAAGTAACAAAGTCATCCAAATGACGAAGCATCAAAGTCCTTAGATTCATTAATCATTACTCAACATAAAGTCATAAAAACAATTAAATTTTATTTATAACATGAAATGTTAACACTATAGTCTGCATTCTTTCTTGCAATCCTTAACCTTTTCACACATTCTACAAACTCCCTGCTTACAAAACAATACCAAAAAAAAAGTTAAAATTATTTTTCAACTAGTAAATCAGGTAGAATAGAATGTAGAAAAGTGTTAAATTTTAGGGGAATGAATACATACTTCCAAGGGACATCACCAACAGCCCTCCAATTGTCTTCTCTGTCCTTGTAGAATAATGAATACTCTGATCCAGATTGAAACAATCTTGTACCAGAAAGTGACTGGCTACCTGAATGGTACAATAAGTAAAAATACATTTTATCTTATTATAACTCACCATTATCTATTATGCATTATGCGTCAGATAGTCTAAATCGATGTCTAATAACTGATCTTTACACTTGTTAGTAACTATGAATCATACTCAACATTATTATATTAAACAACTTTTAAGAAGTGAGTAGGTCAGGCAAAACTATCTACGTTTCGCTTCAGAGTAATTTTGTAATATGAACCATAATATTTAAATACAAGTTGTATATTGTACGATGTAGACCCTAAGCTTAATATTAACAAAAAAAAAGTATTATAGTTAATAGAATATACAAAACAATTGATATTAAACATGAAAAAGAAAAAAATAGATATAACTTTTGGATTGATCAAATGAGAAATATTGTTATAATAGTAGATATAATGTAGTTTATATACTCAAATCAGAACAACCGATATCTAGAATATTTAGAGTCTACATTGCCATGCAAGATCTTTGCTTGCATTATTTTTTGAATGCCAATTTGGCTAAAAAAAAATAATTTTGACTCTAAATATTGTTGGTGTTCTTGAGAAATCTTCAACAAATATACTTGATTTTTTTTCATTTGATGAAAGTTGTCGATATTGATATCAAAGCATTTGAGAAGTTTTAGGTAATGATAAATTTTTGTTGCAAATATGTTGTTCTTATTACTCATTGTCTTATGGTTTTTTTTTAATC
This sequence comes from Cicer arietinum, assembly GCF_000331145.2. Classification (NCBI taxonomy): domain Eukaryota; kingdom Viridiplantae; phylum Streptophyta; class Magnoliopsida; order Fabales; family Fabaceae; genus Cicer; species Cicer arietinum. The sequence goes on along the minus strand of NC_021163.2, from coordinate 15,581,329 downwards.
GTCATCATGAGATGATTCCAACTTAAAATTTAAGAGAGAAGGAGAAGAAAATGAATAAATTGTTCAAGAATCAAACGAAAAAGAAAATATAAATTAATTAAATTTCTATAAAAAAATTTCTATGAAAAATTTGAAAAATAGTAGCGAAATAATTATCTTTCTAATACCATAATAGAATTTGAAAAGTATTGATCTTAAGCATATTCAAAAAAAAATATAGATAACTTTTGTATCGATCAAATCATAAAAATTATTACGATAGTAGATATAATGAAGTTTATATACCCAAATTAGAAACAACTAATCTCTAACTAAATAACTTATAACTAATATCTAATTAAAGTAACTAACTTGTAATTAATTTTATATCACTTACTCAATTAACCAAATTATCTGATAAAAAATTCTTTCTTTTATAACAAACAAAAGAGAGAAATGTGATTTACACGTTTTATATTTCAAGGTAAATATGTATAAATTAAATCCTTAAAAATGTATCACCAGTACAAAAATAGAAAGTAACAATGTTTGCAAGTGCATTAATATTGAGAATACTTACCAAACATGTCTTCCAATTGAATAGCTAGACTTGAGTAACCTCCATGGTCAAGAATACAAATTTTCCTACCAATGGAGACCCCATCCATGTTAACCTTCACATAAGCCCATCTCTCATTGCTCTGGACACCCTCTATCTCTTCATCAAAGTTTTCATGGACAGATCTAGAATGTGTTGTGCTTGAATTCTTCACATTAGGCCAATCCATAAGGTCATCATCATACACTGCATCCAAACATAATTTCATTACACTCTCTCTCAAGAGCAAAATTAAATACTCCAAGTTTTTAATTTTTATGTTGCAACAATTTGAACCTTATTGAGTATTTGACAAGACTAATGTAACTAACTCAACCAAATGATTGGATTCAAATGGTTAACGAGTTTCAATTAAGGACAAATTATTTGGATCTAATGTATCAAATCATTTTTACAACTCAAATGAGTCATCCAGGGACACAACATGAGGGTTTGTTTTTGCTAAGGATGTCAACATACAAAATTCATTTAAGATGACTGTGATTGTTTTTTTAGTACAAAAATATCTGAAAAAAACTGTATGAAAAATAACAAAAAGAACTGATTTTTTTTTTAAATTAACAAGGAGATGAACTCATACAGTTAGTAGAAGAATGATAAGCATCATGTTGAACAGTTCCAAGACTAAGACCAAGATCAATTATGCCATCATGATCCTGTTTTTCCTGGTAGAAAACTGAGTGAAAATTTGAAGAGTTCAAAATAAAGCTAGAAGTGTTTGAGTCCATTGGAATAATAATTTAAAAAGTTAAGTTCAAAAGGCCTATGAGTATTCTTTGGTAGACATAATCATTTATTTATAATGACAATATTTGAGTAACTAAATGGAAAGTCCAAAAAAGCACATGGAAGACAAGGAAACCACCTACTCCATTATTAATCATTGAATGCATAAAGCTTATCTTCTGTTACTGTCAACATGGAAGACATGGTAAAAGCAAAACACCACAAGAACAAGGGATGGCCAAATTGATCCTTTACAGAAGTTATTCTGGATCATGCTTCCTAACATTGCTACAAATGCTCAGAGACTTTTTGGACAATTTTCCATTGTGAAAGTAACACAAAAAATATGATGCAGGAGAAGGTAATGCTGTGTACCCTTTTGGCTATACATTTTATCATATAACTGCAGTCTCAGAAATCTAGTAGCAGAAGTTACAGTGTAATTAAGGCATGGATGGTGCATGTACTAAGTCTAGAATTATTATTTCATTGAATCCTTGAATCCACTATACCATAGTCTAACGCAAGTGGTTGGTGCGTAAATGTGAGTTAGAAGTCCTACATTGATTGAGATATCGAACATTGACAATATATAAGTGAAATGTCCATTTCGTGATGGAGCTTATGAAGTGAATATAAGCAATGTGACAAATATAGATAAGGTATAGGCATAAAAGGTGAGTAAGTTTGGAATATCTGTTTGAGTTATCTAATCTTCATATATATGTGACATGACTGCCACTTTCCAAGGGAACACCGATCTGGTCGGATCCCAACATCCCATGCCAAGGAACAATGTTATGTTAGTTATTTCTCGGTAAATTATTTTACACTGACAACAAATATAAGTCATATAGCTTGTTAAGACGACTTGAGTTAAAAAAAGTAGACAACAAATATAAGTCATATATCTTGTTAAGACGATTTGAGTTAAAAAAAGTAGACGACTTGAGTTAAAAAAGTAGAGAACTAATATCTAACATTTAGGTGTAACGTTTGTTTTAATAAACAAAGGATTGATTTAGATATTTCTTGAGATGTCAAGATCAACAAAGGAGGGGCCCGTGAAGACAATGTAGAAGATGAAAACATTATTGAGATGTATGTTGCTGGCAAAGACTACATTTTTTATCTTCTTGCTCTCAACCTACACAAAGCCTAGCTACCTTTTTTTCTTCTACTAGTGACCCACATTGTGTGTCTGTTTCAACTTAGAAACCTGTTCCAAATTACTACCCCAAGCAAGCTAAATTTGCCTCCGGACCTCAAATGTTTTTGGAGATAATTGTTTTACATCGATTAACTATGTTTTTTTAGAATAAATAAAAGCCACTTAAACTATGCTTAAATTCTATTATTTGATTTTTCACATTTTTCAACTGTTATGAAACAGAAAGTACATTTTTAAAATTAATAAGAGATAGTATTTATCAATTAATTTTTTTTAAGTCACTATCTTTTTAGTGTGTATTTTATTTGGGATTTGCAAAATCTAAAAGGCTGCCTTGAACCACATTTTTCTAAAAACTAAAATGATTATTTACTCAATATAACATTGAGCGCATATTTTACTTACAATGTGATTGATAAAATCACGTTAATGATATGTTAATTCTCAATCTACTATAGTAAAAAACAAGAGTTAACCATTGGTGTGAATAGCTGCAGTATATACTTCTACATTGGATTGTTGATTTTTACTGAAAATTTGGATGACATAGCTCAACATCTCTGTATTCGTTATTTTATCATTTGTAGGGATGTCTTTCTTTACCAATTAATTTCACTCATTCATTTTTTTAAGCTAGAAATGATAAATTTGTTTTCAGCTAGAAATGATAAATTTGTTTTCAGCTAGAAATAACCAATCAGTGTAGAGTTTTCACAATATTCTCTACAAAAACATGATCAATCTTATATTTAATGTTATCGTTTGCGGAGGGCATGACACATGAGACCAAATATCCACCATTTTAAGTTGTCATTTCCGCCATTAGCGCCATGGCACCACCATCCTTCGCAAATTGGTAATAGCAGTTACTATAATCCACCATAGTGCCACAATGGTTGCTATTTAATAACACTATTCTGGCAGCTAGCAGTTCTCAGTGTACAAATACCACAATCAAGTAAACAAAATATCATCTATACCAATCGGTCAATACACATTCAAGAAACTTGGGCAGGTTGTATAAAAAAGTACTGTGTAAGATATTCTATACATAAATTATATAACAATTCAGCAACAATGCTGAAACTTTTTCTTACAGCCTATAATGATTTGTAATTCCTACCACTATATCCTTGGTAGTAATTCAGCCTTCAGATCCCTACCCTTCATTTCCATGGGTGGAAACAATGTGAAAACTTCATACTCCATTGCACAAAAGGTCTGATAAGTTCTTTTAACTTTCTGCATCATAATATTTACACGGTAAAAAAGATTAGATAACTAATCTTGTGAGTATCATCAACAGCCTCAGGTGAGTGCTGTGTAAGAGATATAAGGGGATGTAAAAATGGCAAATGGCAACAAGAAACTCATACCTGTTAGTAATTTAGTTATCAAGCATGACCAAAGAAGAATGTATTTGATGAATTGATGGTGGTTGGTGCACATCACTTGTCGTGACAACTAAGAAATTCAATTATACAGGGATATACCTGGTCCACAGCCTGCGCTCAATATATGCATAGAAAAACATCACAAAGAAAGCAGAAATAGGTTTTGAAAAAAATATACCAATTGTTTGTGTAAAAAATATCTTGATACAAGGGAAACAAGTAGTGCTTAAGTGAGACAGTTAAAAATGGAGGAAAGATCATAACAATGTATAAGGAAAATACATGGTAAGAATAGATGGACTGCCAGGACCTGAGGACAAAACTGAATAGGCCATAGGGATTAATCACAACATAAAATGAGTGAATAGTCATTTGGTCCCAAAAAGATATGAAGGCAACCATGTTGAGAAGGGAAAAGAGTTTTTTGGGCTAGACCTTGAAAAGTTGTAACCACACTAGTTATTGCATGTGAGATCTTCAATCAAAGAAAAATGACTTTGTCTAGGAACGAAGAGAAAGTCTTGCCACGTGGCCCTTAGCTACATGTGCATCTCCATCAACATTAGCTGACATTAATTGATGTAAAAACTAGTTTGACTGATGAAATAATCTGTCAGGAAACTTGTGAACATTAACAATTTCCATCTTTTAGGGACTTCCGATTCACCCCAATATTTTAGGGACTAAAATGACTATTTACGCAATATAACATTGGATGTTAATCAAGGACAATTTTCCGATCTAAAATAAACCTAACAACGAAAATAAAGGGAGTAAGGTAATACCAGTCTTCCTCCAACCAAATCATAATGAGCATAATGTGGGCCTTCAGGATCTCCAAAAAGTTTATAGGTAACCAGGTGCTCGGGAATTAGTTTAACGGTTTCTGCTCATAAAAAGCTGTTAAGAATATTCATCTCTTGAAAGCCCAACAGGCAACTAAAACATCTACATCTAGGATATGAAAAATACCTTCCACGGCTTCAGGTGGGCAAATCAGATCCTTGTCTCCAGCAACAGCTAAAATCGGTATATTGCTCTTGTGTAGATGCTCCTTGTAAAAAAATGTCCCATTCCTATTACATAAACCACGCTCTCGAAATGCTGTTGTGAGTTGTAAGAGAAGTTTTGCGGGTATGGTGCCTGACAGATGCAAAATATAATACAAAGGTGAAGAACAAATCTGTGTGCAATGCATATATGAGTCTTATAGTAGGCTAAAGAAGTTTTAATCCCAACTGTTTAGTTCAAAAAAATTGTATTCCACTCGATATGACACTAAATACACATGAGAAGAAATTATCTCTCTAATTTATATTTTCTTGAAAATAATAATAAAAGCCAAAGAATAATTCAATATTTGCATAATAGTATAATCCAATGGCCATGCTATTGCATCCAGGTCCTTTTAAACATCAAGTGTGCTTTGGAAATAAATTGAATCCAAATAATTACTAAAGAGGAATCAATAGTTTGCAATTTCACAATGACGGTTGTTAAATGTTAACAAAATTCTATTACTGATCCCAAAATAAACTATAAATACACTATACCCCATGCTACAATGCAACAACAAAATCTATGAACACGCCAACTTCAGCATGGGGTGAAATTCAAAAGAATGGGAAGGATCAAATCCCAAGTCTTGACAACTTGGTAATATTAATATGTCACGAGGGCTATGAAAATAACATGTCAAGAACTAACTTCCCTAAAAGCTTAACCAATTAGTAGAAGGCAGGTAAGTATTTTTAGATTGCTTAAGAATAGAAACTTACAGAAGTTATTCAAGACCAGCCTTTTATATAAATCAGGATCCATCATGCCCTCGGCAGAAATCAAAGTATTTAACCAGGTCAATGCATATGGTGAACGAGATGAAACCTCATAAGCTGCTGCCAACATTGCTCCTAAAGGAACAACAGGGACACTCAGAGCCTGTGCAGGATCTGCCTGTTTAAAAATAACTTAATTAATGCCTAACAGATATTTTGGCAAGTTAACCACTAAACCTATGGAGGGAGTAACAAGAAACAGATAAAACCATCCACTTACAAGTGGTACGAGTAACTTCAAAGTTGATTTGGATGATGTGTAGTCCAGAGATGATGCCAGTGTAACTACTGCAGCCAGTCTGGATTCTTTTCCTTCGGAACCTTGCATGACACACAATGATAATGAACGATAAATAACCTACGTATTTAATCTGTACATGTCTAAACAGATCAATATACATATGTCTCTCAATATGGAAAGGGGTGTGCTACCTGCAGACCTAGATTTATACCGCTATGTTCACTAATAAAAATATGCCACTGCGTATTGACAATATTTTTAAGAAGCTGCTATCATAGTTTAAATGCAATGAATACAGAGTAAGTAACCAGTGTATCGTGGATATACAGAAGGGTAGAAGTGGTTTAGGAGTAGCATTATTCTATGTAAGAAAGATAATCAGTGTTATCGAGATGCCAATAGACATAATTCATATTAAACCATAGTTTCACTAAAAAAAATAGAAAACAAACTCAAACTCGTCTTTGAAATCAACCAGTGTATTGATCATATGCTATACCAATGTATCGACTTAACCTCAGATAGTTCTAAAGTTTGATCTTTTTGTAATTCATCAAAAGATCTAGTTGTTTATGTATAAGACATTTTAAATGTCAATCAGGAACGTTCAAGTTGGGTTCAGAAATCGATATGGATTATTCACAACTAAGCAAGTGTGAAGAAAACTTGTAGAAGCCCTGCGAAGGAAAGTATATTAGATAAAATGACAGCCCAGTAGTTTGAGGTAGTTAAATAATTATTATAAGAATTTTTTTTTTGTCTCATTTATAAGAAAAGGTTACAACTTTTAAGATGTATTTATTATGAGAAAAAGAGACATGCACTGACAATGTAAAGGAGTTTTACATTGTCATCCAATCCAAATCACGTATTCTGCCAAATCATTTTACTTTACCCCACTTGAATGATATGACATGGCAAAATAAACAATTTTCATTGATTGTCAGTGTATGTCCATTGCACTTATTTATTATTTAAAAGGTTCTTTTACCCTCATTTTAAATATTTGTCATTTTTAATGTTAATGGGTGTATTTATTGTCTCAAATTCCTGTGAGGGTATATTTGAAAAACATTAAAAAAGTTACAACAATAAATAAATTCGTTGATTTTGATGTGTTTTTTTTGTTTTTCTTCTTATAATTAGGACAACGGGAGTATTAAATAGTGAACAATAAAATGCAATTAAAATTTTTAGGTCAAACCATTATGAAAGATTTAAATTTAAACTGTTTATCATTTGACATGATTATAGACTATATTGTGAGGTGTAGCCGACCCCACATTGTCTAAAAAGGCTTTAAAGGCTTTTTGTTATATCACTAGGGACTCAATCAAAACAACACAGGGACTAATGATTTTCACAGACAATTTTTTAGATGGCATTTTCCTCACAGTAAATACTGTACTAGTAAAAACCAATTCAAATTTCAAAGTCTTCAAATCTAATAACTGAATGAATGATAGTATATATGGTCAACCCAACAATAGAACAAAGATAACCTATCTGCCATAGATGGACAACTGGACATCATTGTAGTATCAGCTTACCATGGAAATTTTCAAATCCAAATCTACACCTTCGCCCACAATTTAAAAATGATTGACAATTACAGTTTAGACAATAATGGATGTTGATCAAGAGAGTAAGAAATAAGAAGATGATAACAAATAAAAGAATAAATGGTCTGTTGTGATTGGACACTATCAAAAGCTTGAAACTTACCAAACCGTGACAGCATTGAATATAGCAAGATGCCGCCCATGGAGTGTCCAATTGCAAGCAATTTTCCATCTTTCGGCTTGCTTTGTTTCATAATGTATTCTATCTGTATATATAAAACCAAAGTAGTCATATAAGATGTATGCAGCCAGAGAACGTTTCCTCTAAATATCACATAAAAGAAAGGGATTGCTATTCATATAATTGTTAACCACTGATAACAAAATTACGAATGTGTAACATTACAACATGATCAAATGTCACCTCACCGCTGCAGGAACATCTTCTTCCAAGTAATGATCAAAGTCCCAATTGTACTTCACCATCAAGTCCAGTTGCTTCTGAAAATCTTCTATTGTAGCAGTAAAGCGAGCTTGCAAATCAAATAATGGAGGAGAAACGGATAGCTGACCTGCCTCGATAATATCAACGAGCTTTTCACTCAGATCAGTTATTTGACTAGTAATACCAGAGCTTTGTCTCGTTTCCAACAAAGTTGCAAGCTTTCCCCTTACCTCATTGAATTGTTCATATAATGGAGAATCCACCAAAAGTTTGGAAATTTGATCAAGTAATTTGGCAGACATGACCTTAGATTGACTTTCACTAAGAAACCCAGAGACTCTTTCTGACAAATGCGTAAAAGTCTCAGTCAACGTAGCGACCAACTTTGATTCATCCCACGCAGTAGCTAACCTAGCTAGGTCTCCTATGACAGCCGCGTTCTCTGTTTCTACTCCTTCTGAGGCAGAATTGTAAGGTTCAGATACTGCACCAGATATGTTATCCAATTCCTTTTTTGAAGACACGGATCCATTGGTTGCACTTTCCAACACATCTTCCATCTTGTCAGATATTGCATGGGCAGATTGTTCAATATCTTCCGCGTTTGAACCCTGAAGACTCAACCCAGCTCCTCGTACTTCAAGAATCCAAGTCTCGAATCCTTGGCCAGACATGTGACGTGCAAAGGATGACTGCATCATTATCATATGTTAGTATGAAGCCAGAAAAAAAATGTAATGCTTGATAAAAATACAGCTAACCAGCTATGCTTGGAGAGTATAATTCACTACTAAACATAGTTTAATTTCAAAAATTAATACAGGAAAATGAAAATTTAACCAGAATGATACGGTGGAAGGAAAAAGACAGAATCAAAAGATGCATCTTCAGTGCATTCTTTAAGGGAAGAGGAATTCAGAATTTCGCTATTGATGTGCAATTTAAAACAGTATATTAGTTCAAAAACTAAAAAGTTTCTGGTTCCTGTGTTCATAAACATTGCCATCGTACTGTAAGATTTTATATCCATAATTTCTAATGCTAAAGAAAAATATTTGAGTGTGAAAATATACAGGAACAAAGGGACATGCATAAAAGTATGTCATAACATCACCACAGAGAATTAATCATTTGATTGCTGTACCTGGGATGTGACACTTTACTTACATTGAATCAACGAATTAACCAATTTCACATGCCTAAAAACAAATTCAGGTTCGTAGTTGCCGATTTAACCAATGACAAGTTTATCAGCCCAAGCAACTAATCTTCCAAAACAATGATAAAATGCAACAACAGTAAAATCCTATCCCACTAGGTGTATCTGTTGTGTGGATCGGACGACATCATAATTTTCTATCATGTATTAAGTTTGAATAATATATAGACTATTTGCCTCACCTATACTTTTTCTTGCTCTTTGCCTATCTCTAACTATTAGACTATCCTCTATCAGATCAACCTTCATTACCTGTGTTTCTTTATGTCTTCTTATGATAAAACACAAACACCAACGAATTTTGAGATGCAAAAATTGAAAATGAAAGAAGACTACAGGAAAGAAGGACAAATAGACTCAAAGGGAAACTACATTGAAAACGCAAACAGACAAAATGCACAATTATGAAGGAGGGATCTAAGAAAATTCAAGATGCAAATAAGGTTACTAGAAAAGTGAGAATAAGAGGTTGATTACCCTAGGGGAAAGGTCGTATCCAACGGCATTAGTCCCCACTCCTGACAAGAGCAGCAGAGGATGATTCCTGGGAGGTGCCTGTGAGACAAGTATTGAATTCAATTTCAATTTTTAGAAAAGAAGAGATCATAAATCTTGATACACTCAAAACCCTTAATAACTTTTACAAAGGATAAATTTTATCAAACCATATATGTGAAATTATGAATTTAAAAAGTTCTAAAAAAATAGTCGGCAATAGTTCTTTGAGTTCAAAAACCAATTAACATTTTATCGCACCACTTAATTTTAACTTACAATATGTTATTCAAAATATGCGTATAATTTTATGAATTTAATTACTATGCACCGACCGTGCAAAAAAAATATTAATCATGTATCACCATGCAAATATTTGTGGAGATATTTTGAGAAATAATGTTATGACAAGACATAACTGTGAAATATGATTGGACATTTGTAAAACTGGTTTACATTATCACTACATAGTTTTATTGACAGAAATTATCACTGCATAGTTACTAAGCTCAATGTTTACTATTATAGACCACATCTAATGAATGTCTAAATTATCTTAGATTTTAACATGCATGTTCAAGATAATATCACTTAAATCAAGTGTTGAATTGGTCAATATTGCATTCCATAAAAACTTAATACTGGTGTAAGTGTCTAATTTAAACCTAGTATCAATGAACAGAGTTTTATTAATGGTGAATTCTATTAACGCATTAGGGTGCCTTGAACACTTCCAAATTTATAATGTTTTACAAAAGTTATTAACTAGTTGATAGATCATTGCACAAAGTATAATATACCATGACCATCTAAATAATAAAGTTCCACAATGACCAGTAAGATCCTCCATGGATTTAATTGTCATGCATTGTAAATGTAAAAAGTTTTACACTGTCAGCATATCACAAACATCAAAATATGTGACATTAAAAATAATTATGATAAAAGCCAAACGATTAAATGATCGGACGATTATGATTAACTGATAGCGTAAAATATCTTTACCCTGTCGGTGCATACAATTAACTCCTAAATATAATGGATTTAAAAGAGATGCATTGTATGACCAAAAACAAAGGAGATGCATTGTCAGTGTAAACTTGTTTACACTGACAACCAATAATAACTCGCGTCGAATAAAACATTTAATAATTGTCTTTAATTTAAAAATCCTTAATATAATGTGGCAGATTGAATGACTATGATTCGAGGATGGAACTTTACATCATCATTGAACTACCTTTAAACTCAAATATAATTACAATATCTCAATAAATTTAGAGTTTAATTTGTATGGACAGTGTAAATATTTTACGTCAGCACATCACAACCACCCGTGTTCATTACTTTAAAGTGGTTAAAATACAAGTCAAATATTTTTTACCATCGAATGGTTGTGTAAAAATTATTTACACGGATGGTGCATATAAATTATATCCATAAATTTATACGCCTAAGAAAATAATGAGTCTTTAAGTCATAGCTCAAGTAAAATGTTGATATTGTTAGATTGGACTTCATATTTGGGATATTAATCGGGACTTTGCAGTTGTATGAGATAATTACGTTGGTATTTATTACCTCTACTAAGACAACAAAAAATCTAATAAAAAATAAAATCATGTGATTTAAGAAGTTGAATTCAATAGCCTAATTTTGTATTCTACAATAGAATATATGAAATTTTGAATACTAAGCAAGTGTGAGCCAATAGTGATCCCATGTATGTGTGAAGGATGGAACAATTGAAAGTGAAGAAGAAACCTGAGGAGAAGGGAAGTAACGCCAGAGGGCGAGTTTCCAATCGGAATTGGAGACGGTGACATAGTGAAGTTCGTCCGCGGTGCAAATGGAGGGCTTATCGTGGACGGTGGTGGAGAAAGCTCTAAGACGAAAAGGGGCGGTGGCGCGTGGGAGAGATCGGAAGGTTGAAGAAACTTTGTAGATAGAATAGATTGGATCGTAGTGGATGATTCCCAATCCCATATTAAACACTCACAAGACAAACAACGTCGTTGATTTCGTTTCGCTACTTTTTATTTGTTAGTCCTCTTGTTTTTTGTGTCTCAAATTTCAATTTTGGAATTATCGCACTCCAATTGTTATGGCGGTTGACACTGCCACGATTTTTTTTTATTCTTTTTTTATTTTTTGACTCAACTGCCACGATTAAATTTAGCGCTTTGGAAATTTGGAATTCGGATTCAACCAACTAAATAAATATTCAGTATAAACTTGTAGAACTCCCGTATCTTATTTTAAAAAAAAAATATTATTATAAATTAATTTATACATTTTTATAGTTGTAATTAAATTTTTATAGTTTTCTGATTAATATTACCTCCATCGTTTTCACATTGGTATTTGATTAATATTTCATGACTTGTTTCGTGACTTTTTTTATCTAAAACCTACTGTATTAATCAGTCATTAAACAGAGAAGACTAAAGTTTTAGCATGAAATATCAGTGTTAATTCAGTTGCTAATTTATTCTCATAGCCTTGTTGTTTTTTGAAATGTTGGTGCTATCTGGAGATGATAATATGGATTATGTTATTTAGTTACTACATTTGGATATTTAATTGGGTATGTTTATATACATAACTCATTTTATAATTGTTATTCTTAAACCATAACTTAAATTATAAAATAATGATGTTGTTAGATTCAACATCATATTATAAAATAAAAAGATAATTCAAATAATATTACTATTTAATAAATATTAAATAAATGTCTTCAACTCAACACTGGAAATATTTATTGAATAAATCTCACCAATAATTTAATAGTATTATGTTTCAATACAGTACAATTTATGATATATGACTTATAAAAAATGAAGAAGGAGATAAATGGTGCTCTTATGGTCTTCCTTCTTCACAAACACTCAAAAACTTATCACCATGAACAGAATGTCTATTTAACTAGATGTTAAATAGCTTAAGTAACCACACCATTATAAATATTTTTATGCTGACTAATAATTAATATTTGTTATTAGAAAAAATAGTGGGTTATTGATAAAAATTTGAAATCACATTATCAAATATTTAATGTCATTTGAATTTTCACCCGTCAATTGATTTACTAAAGTTGATTGACATAGTTTATTACCTGTGACAATTGATTTTTTAATTTTTTTTTCCTCGTATTTCCATGCAACATAGTAGAAATTAAAATTCGATTGCACTATGTTAAATTATTTTCGACTTCAACGGTTGAATCCCATGCAACATAGTAGAAATTAAAATTCGATTGCACTATGTTAAATTATTTTCGACTTCAACAGTTGAATCGCAAATTAAAGATATAAATTATTTAAAACTAATTGTTATTATCAAGTTCTAAAACAATTATCGATATATGTTTTGAACATGAAAGATATGTTGATATACGTCTTTGAACATTACAAATATTATGTAATTAGTTACCGTCACATCTAGTAACGAGACAAGGTTTTTTCTTAAATTTAAATGAATTTTGCCTGTATAAACACACAATTTATGCATTAATATGATCCTTTTTTTTATCATTCTAAGATGTAATATTTTTTTAATAAAACAAAATGTAATTAAATTTAAGATTAATTATTATCGCGATCTCTTAACTTAATTTTAGATAACACTTCCGTCATTTATCTTTTTTTTTTTTTCTTTTGATTTGGTTTTTTATTTAATTTTAAGTAACAATTTAATTATTTTATTTATTAAAATATCAATAATGTTATCTTTTATTTTACAAAAATTCAAAAAATTCATAAACTCATATTTTATGAATTTATTTGAATATTTGAGTTATGCATTTTATGAATGCATGATTTTTTTTTTAAATTAATATTACATTCTATGGTTTTTGTTTGAAGATTTGATGGATTTTTTAAGTTTATGAAAATAAATGATAATATTATTTTAAGATATATATGATCAAATTATTACTTAAAATTTAATAAATGACTAAATTGAGAAAAAAATAGATAAATAATTAAAGTGTTACATGAAATTAAGTTAAAGAACCATTTGAGCAATTATAACTAAAATTTATTTTCTTCATGAATTCATATTTGTAATGGGTGAATCCATGCTAATAAAAATTTAAATTATTATGAAAATATATATATATATAATATATATCGTATTATACGTTGCAAATACAATACATTGTTTTATTATTTAGTGTGATACCTTTTTACCTAAATTTAAAATACTCACAGATATTCACATACATCCATTATTTATACAAGTATCTATAAATGTTTATTTTATTTGACTTAAAAATACAAAAAAAAATATTTTATCAAATCCAACTGATTTTCGTTTTCAAATATTTATAATTAGCTCTAAATATTAACAGCTGGAATAGCTCAGTTGGTTAGAGCGTGTGGCTGTTAACCACAAGGTCGGAGGTTCAACCCCTCCTTCTAGCGTTATTTTTTTGTTTTTTTCAATTATGCGGATTGGCCCACCTTTAGTGGGCTGAAACCCCAACCCATTTCCTGGCCCAACTCTCTTTTTTCTTTCGAATCATCGTCGCCGCGACGTTTTTCTCGCCTGAGAATCTTTGCACACAAAACCCCTCTCTCTCCCTCTCTCTCTATGTGACAATGCATGGTGATGGAGAAGTTGAAGTGAAAAGGGTATTTATTGGAGCAGGATGCAACAGAATAGTCAACAACGTTTCATGGGGCGCTTCTGGCTTGGTTTCATTCGGCGCTCAAAACGCCGTTGCAATTTTCTCTCCCAAGGTCCCTTTTTTCACTCTCCTCTACTTCCCCAATTAATATTTTCAATGACCCTTTTTCTTTAATTTTTGTTCTCTTCTATTTTGTGTTTTTGCAGACTGCTCAAATTTTGACCACTCTTCCTGGTCACAAAGCTGTTGTGAATTGCACCCATTGGCTCCCAACTAGCAAATTTCTTTTTAAAGGTGCACTCTTTCTCAATCTCTAATTAAATTCAAGTACACAAGTTATTGTTTTTACAACCGCAGAGTTATACTTGGATTATTAGGCTATTTTGCATAACTACCGAATTGGTTTGAAATTATTGTACACTTGTTTGAATTTTAGGGCCCTATTTGGGTAAACAACTTAATTAAATAGGTATAGCTTAATAGTTTATCATATAAGTGCTTATATATAAACTATCTCTATTACAAAAGATAAATGATTCAAACCGTTTTTCATGTAAGTTATAGGCTATTCTCGTAAGCTACTCTAGAAAGTTTATGGAAATAAACTGAAAAACAGTTTATGGGCGTCTCATAAGTGGTTTCTATAAATTATGCCAATATGTCTCACAAGTGTTTATGCAATATGTTAGCTCAAGTAAACCAATCCAAACCAACACTAAAAATGTTATTAACCATTAATATCCGCCCTCTCCTTCTATACACAGCAAAAGAATTGGAGTTGCATTATTTGCTTTCTGGAGATGCTGATGGTGTTATTATTCTGTGGGAATTGTCCCTTGTTGATGGAAAGGTACATCCCGTTTCATTGTTTTCTTGCTTCCTTACTCTCTCAATTATGTTTAAAAAAACCTTATGAGAGTAATGTTGTCAAATATCAGCTATAGTGTAGCGGGATTTGAATAAATCGTTATTGTTCTGCAACACTATTTAGTATCAAGTTTTTGAAAACGGCTATAACAATATAGTGTAGCATAATTTGAATAAATCGCTATTTTCTGCAATCCGCAATTTGACAAAACTGTATGAGAGACACTTGTTACTTGGTAGCTTTTATTTAGTGTTTCATGTATATTTCTAATTTTTTATGTTCATAGTGGAGGCAAGTGAGACAAGTACCAAAATCACACGACAAAGGGGTTACTTGCATTAATGGAATTATGGTTTCTCAAACTGATGCAATGTTTGCATCTACTTCTTCAGATGGTACTGTTTGTGTTTGGGAACTTGTATTTCCACTGATAATTGGCGGTAAGCCCTAATTTCCAATGACAAAAATGTTTACTGTTATGTTTGTACGTGTACTCTACATTAATCAAGACTTGCTCCACAATTATAGGTGACTGTAAATTATCATGCCTGGACCATTTCTCTGTTGGTTCTAAATCTATGGTAGCCCTATCGATGGCGGAACTTCCTGGAGATTGTGGTCAAATTGTCCTTGCAATGGGAGGATTGGATAACAAGATTCACCTATACTGTGGTGGAAGGACTGGAAAGGTATCTTTGTTGCATAATTATATATTACTTGCATGAACTTTCAGTTCCTTATATTTTTCTTTTTGGGTGTTTGTATAATTAATCTTATACTTTTCTTTTACCTATGAACCCAGTTTGTACATGCATGCCAGCTAAAAGGGCATACTGATTGGATCCGGAGTTTGGATTTCTCATTACCTATAAGCATCGACGGGGAAGTAAACAATATTTTTCTGGTAAGTTCATCCCAAGATAAATGCATACGAATTTGGAAGATGGCATTACGTAGCTCTATTCCCGATGGGCACGGCATATACATGAAGGAAGAAACAAGCTTAGCGTCCTATATAGAAGGTCCTGTACTTCTGGCTGGTTTGGCCTCTTTTCAGATATCCTTAGAATCTCTTTTAATCGGACATGAGGATTGGGTATATTCAGTAGCGTGGCAGCCCCCTTTGGCTGCATCCGCGGACGGGGATGCCTATTATCAACCACAAAGTATTTTATCTGCATCCATGGACAAGACTATGATGGTCTGGCAGCCTGAAAAGACTTCTGGTGTGTGGATGAATGTGGTCACTGTTGGCGAACTAAGCCACTGTGCTCTCGGGTTCTATGGTGGTCATTGGAGCCCAAATGGAGATTCAATTTTAGCTCATGGATATGGTGGATCTTTCCATCTTTGGAAAAATGTCGGTGACGACAACTGGATGACACAAAAGGTTCCCTCTGGTCATTTTGCATCGGTGACTGATATAGCATGGGGTAGATCTGGTGATTACATCATATCAGCCAGTCATGACCAGGTATTCAAAAATACTATGTTCACAAAAGCTTTACTATTGATCTGCGGTTGTGTCTGTTAATTTATCTCTGATGATTTTATATATGAAATCACATTTTATAATTTGATAATGCCTTCTTATATGTTGTCTAATTAGTGTTAGAACATTGGTTTTATAAATTATTCTTCTTTGAAGAGAAATTTCAATTTTTCTTTTCTGTGAAAATTGCAGACAACTAGAATTTATGCTCCGTGGAAAGTTGAGGCTTCTCTCCAAGATGGAGAATTTTGGTACGAGATTGGCCGCCCTCAGGTTCATGGTCATGATATAAATTGTATGACAGTTGTTCATAGTAAGGGGAATCATCGTTTTGTTGGTGGAGCTGACGAGAAAGTTGCTAGAGTGTTTGAAGCCCCATTATCATTTTTGAAAACATTAAGTAATGCCACGCTGCAGAAGTCTTGTTATTCTGATGATGACTTGACAAATGTTCAGATTTTGGGTGCAAATATGTCGGCTCTTGGGCTATCACAAAAACCTATTTATGTTCAAGGTCAGTTATTTTTTGTGAAGTAGATATTTTTAGTGATGTGATGCATAGTAGGTAGATCTTGACATCATATTTTCGAATGTCGGTGCTCTTTCCCATTGTTATCTGCTAGTGTTAACTTTGAATGCAACAGTATTTGGTTGCAGACTCGTAGTTGATTAATATGGAAAGACTAGACTCGATAGGATTATGATTGACAACATTAGAGAGAGAGTTGAGGTAGCACCCAAAGTAGAAAGGATGGTGGAAACTTGGCTTAGGTGGTTTGGGAGAGAAGACTTGTAGATTATGTAGTAAGGGAAGTAACTCAATTGGAGGGTAGTCAAATTGCTAGAGGCAACGGAAGATCTATTAAGATCAATAAGTTGGATAGAGATGTGAATGTGATAAATGACAACATTATAGTGCTGTTTGTTCCATGTAACCGACTCTACCTAGTGGGATAAGACTTGGTTGTTGTTGTAGTGAAAGAAGGGCTGGTAAACTAAATCCCATGTTTTATTTTCCTATGTTAATATTGAACTTTTAAAACAATTATATATCTGTTCTGGTTTATTGGTCTCTTAAAAGTTTGAAATTTGTGGATTATTCTACATTGCAGCTGTACATGAGACCCCTGATAAAAATGGGATTGATGGTCTCGACACCTTTGAAACTGTCCCCGACGCAGTTCCAACTGTGTTCACTGAACCTCCAATTGAAGATCAACTTGCATGGCACACACTCTGGCCTGAATCACATAAACTTTATGGTCATGGAAATGAGCTATTTTCTTTATGTTGTGATCATAAGGGTGAGCTTGTTGCTTCTTCATGTAAGGTATGCACTGTTAATTTAACTACAGAAGATTTTGTTATTTCTTCATATATGATTTGAGCAACTATATTCTGCAAATATTGTGTTATTTCTTCATTCCAATTTCTAATGCCTTTTTTCCAACATTGGATATATACATTTACTTAAACCAAGTCGGCATAGATTGTTCTGGTTGCCAATTTATCTCCTTTGTACACCTCTATCACTGATATTTCTACATTATTTGGTAACTGTTGCACATATAATTTATGCATTGCAGGCACAATCTACAGCTGTAGCAGAGGTATGGCTTTGGCAGGTTGGTTCATGGAAAGCAGTTGGCCACTTGCAATCTCATAGCTTAACAGTGACACAGATGGAATTCTCACACGATGACAACTTTCTTTTGACTGTCTCAAGGGATCGCCAGTTCTCGGTTTTTACAATCACAAGATCAGGTAGAAGTTAAATATAAATATATAATTGCTGAATATTTCAAAATCAAAGCTGAATGTTTAAGCTATTTAGAAGCTAAATATTTCAAAATCGTTTATTTGTATTCATTTAGTACTGCAAATTGCAATAGTTGCATGTTTCTTATAAATTTTCGCAACTCAACATAAGTATAATTGTGGTTTGTAGGCACAGGTGAAATTAGTTATACTCTTCTTGCGAGACAGGAGGGACACAAGCGGATTATCTGGTCATGTTCTTGGAACGCGCACGGCCATGAATTTGCGACAGGTTCACGTGACAAGACAGTGAAAATCTGGGCTGTCGAGAAGGAATCATCAGTAAGGCAGCTTATGACTTTACCTCAATTTACAAGTAGCGTGACAGCATTGTCTTGGACTGGTCACCCTGATCGAAGAAACAATGGACTTCTAGCCGTTGGAATGGAAAACGGCCAAATTGAATTGTGGAATCTGTCCTATAAAAGACAAGGCGATGGAAGCATTGTTGTACCAGATTTCGGCGCTGCGCTTCTTGTTCGTGTAGATCCTTTTATATGCCATGCCTCTACAGTAAACCGTCTGGCATGGAGGAAAAATGAGGAAGATCACAAGAGTCTGCAACTTGCTTCTTGTGGAGCTGATAATTGCGTAAGAGTGTTTGATGTAACTGTTGAGTAATTAGATTATAGTGTCTTCCCCTTCTTTTTTGATATATCTGTAGAATATTTTTTTATTCATAGATATGAAAGTACTTCCATATGAATTATGATTATCACGTGATTATGAAAGTATTTTTCGGCATATAAATGTGTCGAATTGTTTATGGCTTTTGAAGAGTGTTGTGGTAAGTGATAACACTTAATTATCGTAAAAATGATAATATTTAATTATAATTATAATCATTAGATAAAAATTAAGAATCCAAGACTGATCCTAAAATCTCATGTGACAAGTATGCTATCATTGGAAAATTCTATCCACACCTGTCAGCAATGGGCCACTTTGTTATGTATAAATAAACAAAACGTCAAAACCAAACATTTGCCATTAGCTGCATTGGTTTAAAGTTGTTAGCTCAAGTCTAATTGACAACTATTTTATTGATTGAATTGGATTTTTTTTTTCTAATTAAAAAACATAGAAGAAAATGATATGCAAAGTTGTTAATGGTCTTGCAGCGATTGAGAATTATTCTCCCATCTGATTTCTAATGGTCGTTATGAATTACTAAATAAAGTTGTTAATCTTTTTCCAAATTTTTTTGGGTACAATAATTCTTTTCCCATTTCTTTAATATCCACTATGAAGATTGAATTCCCAATTATATGCTTCAAATATCACATTGAAAATATGTAACCCTAATGATGCCTTTTATGATAAAGTATGCCATTGTATGTCTATTTAGATGGTCTCAAGATGTTACATTTGAGCGTGGTGTTAGTTGAGTTTATCCGAAATGTAGTAAGAATATGACAACGACGCTC
>NC_021163.2:15557442-15561059 GCF_000331145.2 Cicer arietinum | reverse complement strand
AGTCAGTTGTGTATTGGTACTCAACCTTTTTTTCATGCGTTTTGTGTATAAGTACAAAATTGTAATCACATTTCCAATGCACAACATAGATAACTTCAACATTTATACGGTCAAATAGTATTGGGAAGCTAGAATGAGAAACGAAACTCAAATCCAAAACACAGGCTAAGTGTCACGGTGAGGTGGTGCCGCAAATATTTGTTTTCTTCACTGTTTCAAGTGGGCCCTTTGGTGGGGAGCCCCATGCTTGGTACCCTCCACAAATTTTTGAATGTTAGCAACTCACGAATCCATTCAAGGCAAGGAATCAAAATTTTGAGCGAATGAGTCATAGATTCCTTTTCCATCATTATGGAATTTAGTTATTGAAAGCAAAGGTTAATACGCATTAATAAAATATCTTATTGAATTCGGTGGCACGAATACACACCTTCCCTTCCATGCCTTTCTCGTATGGGTTTCCATGACCATCCCAATAATTTTATTTTTGGAGTTTGAAGCTCCCTAGGTCACCAATTATGTACATTGAATTTGCATCATGTAACATTCATATAAACAAAAACAAAAAAATCAGCTTGTGGAATGGTGAGGGACCCTGAATACCGTTGACATTGAACGGGTAGGACCATAATTTCTTTGAAAATTGCTTGCCCCATCTAATTTTGTGGATGATAATGTTAATAATGAATATCATGACTCATAATGATGCAATAGATAATTTGAAGCTTAGTCAGCATCAACCACCAGCCCCACAAGTTCATTTTCAAATCAAGGATGACAACATTTGAGTGTAGGCAGCGGCTTCATCGTGCAAACGTGGAGCTGAATTAATATTTAGATTTAAGCATACTTTAGTTGGTTTTATAATTTTTATATATGTACTATTGTTTCTATTTGGTTCAAGCGTAAACCAAATTTGAACGTTTCCCAATAACACAAAGCACCTCATATCCTTATTTCTGAACCTCGTACAATTAATTAACCACAATCTACTAACTCTAGTGCACACTTCAATACAATAAAACATCTAATTTAACGTACTTTACCACCAAGGTGACATGAAATTCAGTAAAACCGACATATGGAACGTGCAATCTGGTCTGCAAGGTTTTATTAATCTTAAAGTTCACTATACGTCAAAATTAGCCATCAATCAACTCCTTTATTTAACGTTATTATTTGTGTCTTGGTCAAGAAATTTATCTAGCTTCCGTAAGTATCAGCCCATGGTATTGTTGCTCCCGTCTTGTAGCGTTTGGTTTCAGGACCACAAGGTGTCGTTACAAATAAATTAAATCAATGGTAGTACTGTTGCATGATATTAGAATCGCAGCGTTTGTCTTCTGTGATAACTTTTTACTTGACTTCCTAATCTCTATAAAAACACTTTGCAGCTTGAAATGATCATATAAGGGTTCTACTTTAGTATCGAAAAAGCAAATAAAGGAAAAGTAGTAAGAAATTTCTAGCTTTGTTGGAAGAATCGACCTCAAACTAGGCAAGGCCATTTTTTATTGGTCAATCGCAGCATAATCTAGTAAATCGGGTGAATTGTGATTTTCCACCATAGAAAACGAACAAGGAAAGTGAAAATGGTAGATAAACATGTTAATTATTCATCATGACTATTCACAAATGCAAACTTGTGGTCCTTTCGCAGCTGTGGTCGTACAAAATCATAAAAAAAGTTGCTAGAGCTAGTCCAAGGCTCCGAAAGGCTGCATCCAATGCACTCGTCAACATGAACAGTTTATCACACTAGCCATAAATCAAAGACCAGATCAAGAAACAATGCCCGCAAAATTATATGACAATCATTTCAGGAATTGATATATCAACTTCACAAATATAATGTTTCAGACTCCAACTTATACAGTATAATAACCTTGGACCGATTTCCTTTCCTATAAAATATGAAATACAAGAAAGAGTACAGAGATGATAACAGTTTCTTATTTTCTATGGCAAATACATACCACAACCAGGTACCAAACACGACGACATGAACTGCATATATAAAACTTAAAAGGAAACCAAACCAATTTTTCAAAATTGTTTCTTTTATGTAGAACCTCCTTATAGAGGCTGTGTGGTTCTTATCTGTTGCTTCATGCCGTCCGATGGATGCTGTGCGGAAACTTCCGGCTGCATCATTGTAGCACCTTGCATAGTCTGGTACTGTGAAGGCATTGTGGGCGCCAGAGGTTGAGAGTAGTATATTTGAGCATGAGCAGGATCAGCATATTCATAAGCATAATTGGCAGGGGCGGTGGAATTGGGTGCCATGGATTGGGATGGATGGTGGATCTGGGAGTAAGTGACATATTGTTGCTGATGCTGACTTGCAGGGACTTGAACAAATTGAGGGTTGCCTTGAGTTGCAGCTCTGTAAGCAGCCGCAGTCATTTCAGTTTTGGGTAGGGGAGTATTTCTTATGGGATTGTAAGCTGCATTTGGTTGAACCAACGTAGTGGGGTTTGGAGGGTTTTGGGGTCTGCCAGAAGGGATTGCTGTAGCAGATTCACCCATATTAGCCTGCTGCATAGAAAGATTGTAAGCTTGGGGCTGTCTTGCAGGTACATAGTACACCTGGTGATGGGGTTGTTGTTGTGAGGGATATACAGGATAGTATGTAGGAATTGCAGGGTTATGGTGAATGAAGTGTCCCCCGTGTATAAACTGCTGCTGCGGCTGATGTTGAGGCTGATGTTGAGGCTGCTGTTGTTGTTGCTGTTGCTGCTGGTGTTCGAATTGTTGCTGATGGTGCTGGTGTTCGAATTGCTGTTGCAGTAAATATCCAGGGTCCTGTACATGTTGCTGCACCTGGATCCTACCATGTGGATCCGACAAATTGAGTTTCGGATCCACAGGGTTGCTAAGAACCCTTGTAGTTCCAGATTGAATATGAACTTGTTCTTGATAGATCACAGGTTTTTGACGCGACATTGCATTTGAAAGACTACTGTCACTGCATGATCAAAAAACAACCACCAACAACCTAATTCAAATATTACTAAACCACCATACCAGATTTATAATAAACAAATCAAAAAACAACATGCAAATGAATGAAATTGAACAATCAAATGTAAATAAACGTCATAAATAAGCAACATGCCAAATTACCAATACTAATTAGATAAAGACCAAAAATTGGAACAAAATATGAAAAAACAAACCTAGAAACTGAATCAGGAGAAGGCAAATCGGCGCCGCTACTTGACTTCTGTTGAAATTGAGGAGGTTGTGACTGCGTCTGTGGTTGAGTTTGAACCGGAGGTTGTTGAACAACCTGTGGCTGAGGAGTTGGTGGTTTTCTATATCCAACAGCCGCTCCATGATCCGATCTCTCATCATCAGAAAAAACCCTGTTCGAATATTCACCAGCAACCACAGCAGAACCAATCGGAACACCAACCGCCGCCGCAGAAAGTGTAGGCGGCACAGTAGCATTAGGCGGCGAAGACATCGCAACAAAACCCTCGTCCTGTTGCTTCTGATTAACACCAACACCAACACCCATTTGAGCAAACTGTTCCTCAATCCCTAAAACCTTCTGATTCTGATTTTGATTCTGATCCTGCTGCTGCTGCTGTTGAATTTGCTGTTGCTGCTGA
>NC_021163.2:15520073-15557091 GCF_000331145.2 Cicer arietinum | reverse complement strand
CTGAACCCTAACCCTTTCAGAACCAACATCCTCCACATGCACCCTAATCGGCGGCAAATTCGCCAACGACGGCGACGAAGAAGTCGAACCAAAAGACGATGTAGTCTCCAACATAGGCGAATCAGGAACAGAATGAACATCTTGCTTCAAATTCTTGCAATTCCCAAAAGATCCAGGTTGAGAAACACCTTCAGGAGCTTCTCTTGAACCCGGTTCAATATTATTATTCCCATTCCCACCAATATCATCATCAAGACCTAAAAGACAGTTAACAGAAGCAGAATCAGAAAACCCTCTGTTAAGCAAACCGGCGCCGTTTAAAGCATCAAGAAACCAATCGTCCGATTTAGCAGAAGTATCAAGGATTTGCGGTGGAATTGAGTGAGCAGATTCAGGTTTCGTTGGAAATAGAAAAAGACGAATTCGTGAGGGTTTGAGTGATGGATTAGCAGCGTTTGTTCGATCGTATTCGTCGATCATGTTTTCTAGGTCTTCATCGGTTGTAACTGAAATTAACGAATCCAGGTCTTCGTTTGGGAGTTGATACTTGAGAGTGAAAGTTCTTCCATTAAGGAAGGTTTTGGAGAGGCGCGTGGAGAGTTCCGCGAGTGAGGTTGTACGTTCAACGACGACGATTCGAGTGTCACCGCCGACGTAGCAAAGTGATTTGTCATGTGGACGGGGGACGATGTGACCGCCGTAACTACACATGAGACGGAGTTTTGTTGACGCCGGAGGGAAAGGTTCGTCCCATGAGTCTGTGTTACGAGACCGCGGAGAGGAATCGACTGAATCGGGATAGTTGAGGTGTGGTGGTGGAGGAGCAACGGAAGATAACGGCGGTGCAGTTGACGGCGTTGGCGGTTGCGGTTGCGCCTCCATGATGACGATCGTTATTTTTTTATGGAATAAGGTTTTATTTTTTTGCTGCTGCAGCCCCTTCAGGCAGCGCAAAAAAAAACAGAAGAAAAAAAAAGAGGAATTATTGCCCTCAATTTATTGCTATTATATAGTGCTCAGTGGTTACTTCACGGATGATCCTCTTTTTCTTTTTTTAATATTGAATTGATATATTTTCCTATTTTGAAATTGATATTTTCTTATTTTGTATTTGAGTTATTTTTGTTCAGGAAAAAAATAAGACTTGTATTATTTTTGATTATTTTATTTGTATTGCGCGTTTTGGAAAAAGGAAAGTTAGGATGGAAGAGTGTGGGGAAAGGGCAAAGTGATGTGAGTAAGGAGGATTGGGGTTTGAGTTTGACAGCTAGTTTACTAGTTGGACCTGGCTGGGCTTGATTCTTTCTGTTGTGTAGTAGTATCTCACTCACATAATCTCTAAATAATTACCCCTTCATTTTCTTCACAATTGTGTTATTTTGATACACAATTTTTAATGTTTATTCACATTGTATATTATTAATTATGAATATTGATGATAGAAAAAATATCATTGAAAAGAGAAAAAAATTAATTGAAATTTGAAAACTTGATTAATATATGTTATTTATGTCTATATTTGTGTATGAGAAATATTTATCTTTTTTATGTTTGTATTAATTTCACTTTCCTTTTTAGATGTATTTATTTAGAAAAAATAACAATTGTTTTTTTTAACAGAAAAGATTCCTTTTAAATTTGTGACATTCATTTTTATAGTGTAAAATATTTATATTATCACTTAATCACAAACACTTATATATAATTTCAAAAATTAGAAATGGATATGGTTAAACAAATATTAGAGTTCATTCCCTTAGAAAAAATACAGAAAAAACAAATAATTTTATCAAATATAATAAAATTTATTAATTTACCAAATATAGGCAAAGAAACTTACAACAACAATTAAAAAAGATTGTGAAGAGTAACTTTATCAAAATTAATTGAAAATTTATGAATGTTTTGTTGGGGGAATGAACTGAATATTAATGCTGTTGATATAGTAAATTTCTACCTCTTTTTTCTTCTTAACACGAAAAGAAACAGCTTATGCAATTAACAGCTAAGCTAGTAGTGGTAAAAAAAATACGAAATGCACATTTCATTCTCTAATTTGGTTGGTATAGTGCGCACGGAGAATGTTGATTTTTTTTACAATAATGGAGTATGGAGTTTTAAACAACCAAAAGGATACTCGAAATCAAATTTTAAATGATTTACTAATGACAGAATCAATTTTGTTTAATTTTAGTAATGGAGGAACTTGATTCCCTTGAAACTTGAAAACTAGGACTAAAATCGCATCATTCTCAAAATTAAATCGATTATCACAAAACCCCCCCTCTAGTCTTTTAAATATCATTTTAGAATATATTTTTATTCTCACTTATCGAATTCTGTATCTACCATCGCTTAATTAATATTAGGAAGATAAAAAATTGTATAAAATAAATATTTTCAATTCGTCAAAAAATAAATAAATATTATTAAAGAGATAAGTTTATCCCAAAAAATTTTGAGTAGATGAGAGATGTTTCCAAAGAAACATAAAACCGTATTTGTATTCCTTAATGTGTATTACTATAACTGTAAATAATTTAATTGATATAGCACAATTATAGTATCTAAAAGTTCCAATAAAAATAAATGTTAACCGTATCATTAAGAAGCTTGTTAAAAATTTAAATTAAATATATATAGATATCCAATTAGAAATAAGTTATGTTTTAACATTTTTAAAATTTTAACTTTGTTTTTTAATAAAAAACTATTAGTAAGGCAAAAATAATAATAGTTTCAAATATGTTTTGCACAATCAACCAATTATATCACATTAGTTATTAGTTATCGCAATCTTAAATAGCATTAAGAAAATGAATGGCGCAGTATCATAAAGTAAATTGGATTTGAATTTTCTTTTAAATAAGATAAATCCAAATTTGTATAACCAATAATAATAATTGCTATGGTAATTGTTTTGTTTTGTCTCTTTTACTTTGGATGAAATGAAACAAGTTGTGTTTGGATTCGTTGAAAAAAATGATAAAATCTCAAATTTTAATTACAATTCATTGAACTTGAACTGGTATTACTACTATAAAAGAAAGTGATAAATTTGATATATGCATTGAGTTTTCCTTCCTAAATAGGTTTAATAGATATTACATTTACAACACAACTTATAATCGCGAATTTTATACAACCACATTTCAACTTTAACCAAAAACTCTATTATAGCCGAGTGTGGATTTGAGTAAAACATTGTTTAAAAACATCATTTTTTTAATAGAAAACTACAATATTTCTCTCTTAAATGTGAGAAACTAGTGTGAGATTTGTAGCTTGCCCAAAAAGAATTTTGTTAAAAAGACCATTTGTATTAAGTTTATGTAAAATTCTGATAAAAAGTATGCATATCCAATAATATACAAAATAAAATAAGGTAAAATATGTTGGTAATAATATTCAATAAAAATTACAACAATTTTGAAATAAAAGTGTAATATATTATTAATAATTAGTTTTGATAAGTAAATAATCAAATGGATGAAACAATAGAATATTAAGTAAAAAATAAAATAAATTATTCAAAAAATAAGTGTATGATGATATGTTTTTTGTTATAAATAAAATTTAAAGTGAGTTGTTATGAATAAAATTTAAGTTGAGTCGATGTTGTTGCGACACTAGCAAGAGAATAAATCTATAATTATTAAATTTAATATTTGTCTTTTATCATTATATTAAATCATTAAAATTTATGGTAATATGTTTTTTTGAACAACTTTAGTAATGTGATTATTGTTTAATAATTAAATATTAATTAATGAAGATTAGATTAATACACTATTGCGTTGCATGCGTGCAACAGCTTCTAACTCTCTCAAATTAAGTTAGTACACTAATTAATAAATATTTGTGATTTTAACCCTTTTATTCATTAGAAAAATTTAGTTACGTGTAAAAAAGTATTACATATCAAAATTAAACTAATTCACAATGAGGATTTAAAAAAACACATTTTTTTTAATCAAAATGACACATTAAAAAAAAAATATTATTTCTTTGTTCTATTTTTTTTACTCAATAGGAGGTCGCAGTTAGGGAGTAACCAGTTGAAGACAATTTTTTTTTCTCCAGTTGCAGGTCGCATGGATCCTACTAGCATTTTCTTTTTTTTTCTTTCTCATTTTAACAATTGTTATTAATTATTTAATAAATAAAAAATAATTAAATAATTTAAAAAATAAAAATACTAATAATAAAGTAAAATAAAAAATATTAAATAATAATAATTAAAAATGATTATAGTTAAAAACAGTAAATTATTTATAAATTTCAAAGAGAATATATTAAAATGGAAGAAAAAAAATACATCAAATTTTAGTAGATGTATCAGCAGCGTTTGAACAATGTTTCCTAGTATGACCAGATACATGACATAATTCACATTTTCTTGATACTCTTTATGTAATGTCAATTTATGTTTTAATGTGTTTGTTCTTGTGGTGACCTTTCTTGACTCTCCGCATTAGTGAATTGTGACACACCTTAACATTTTCATATCGTTGTCAATATCATTTGTTTGGTATGGGTTGGAACGTTTCGTCGTACACTTTTTGTATTGTTTTCACCTTGTACACATCAGGTATAAGGTTCTAATAATCATATTTTATGCTAGAACATGTTGTCACATGGGAACAAGACATGTTTTTATCTTGATATTTTCCACAATCGCAGCACTTGCTATGAAGGTTTACAATGAAATGATCAATTGGTCGCCCTTCTCTTGGAACTAGTATCTGGTGGACCAGGAAAGTATGGTTGCACCGATCAAAACTATCAACTCTATGACTATTGGATTTAAGTATTTCCAATTTCATAAAATTTATGCAAGTTTCTGTGTATACCTGACCAAAATCTAAAATTGATGCGTGTTGTTTTCTCATGGCTGGAAACATTGACTCTCTTTTAAAATAAGTTGATTGGACCAAAGCAGTTATGAGAAAGTTGTGTGTGTCTTTTAATACTCAATTGATCGGCTTTATAAGTTTGGTTGTCATCTGACCCCAACACCTACATCCATTGAATGCTTGAATCCAATCTTGTCACAGTATGTTGTCTAACCATTTCAAAGCTTCTCGATTTACCATGTCGATTTATCTGCGGTAGTATCGATATGTAGGCTCATTTATTGAGTAACTGGTATTGAAACAATAGATAATGCATTATTACACTAATTATAAAAATTAAGAATGAAATTATTAAAAATTACACTAATTATAAAAAGTAAGAATGAAATTATTACCCATAAAAATAATTTTTTTTCTTCAAAGCATTGTCCTAAATTCCCTTACAAGATTTTGTGAAATATGTCGGACTCATAATATATGCTTTGACAGAGGATCTTGTCATCCATTATTTGTATTATTATAAACACTCTTAATTGATTCATGTCTATTTGAAATCAAATAAATGTTGCCTTGAGGAGTGACGTATTTTCTCAAATTTCTCAAAAAGAAACTCCAACACTTAGGATTACTTATGATTTATCTCACTTGAGCGAACAACAAAAGGTATTCTATTAAATTAAATTGACTCAAAGATACGTTTGATGATGTTGGTGAAGATGCATATGTATTAGAAAAACAAGCATCATGTTGAGCATATATCTTACGTATGATCGAAGGGTTATTGATGTCTGACAAATCCAACAACCGTGTATATTTAAAATATCTTTCACTATTAGGAGATTTAAATAAAACATCCCAATATAGTTGGGGTTCAACAGTTTTAGCTACACTTTATATAGAACTATATCTTACAACGAAACCCAGTGTAATGTCTATGGGAGGATGTTCATTGTTGTTGCAAAACTAGGCATGATATCGTTTGTCTTGTGTCGCTCCAGAATCACTCAATGCATAGATATTTCCACTTGCACAACGGTAACTATTGTAGATAAATTTTATATTATTTTTTTTTAAACCAATTGCTTACCCTATTACTAATTTTATTATATTTTTTATTTTTTATATATTCGACATATTTAATTCTGGTGATCTAAATTTCAGTAAAGTTTCTCATAACGACGTAGAAGGATACAAAAAAAATAATTGATCGTATGATGGTTGAGGAAGTAATATATTCATTCACATTTATTTGAACTTTTTAAATAATTTGTTTTTTATACTTGTCATAATTACGTTAGCTTATTATTTACATATCAGTTTTATTGGAGACCTTATCTCGGGTTCCAACATGAAGTTTCCGAATAATAGATGGTTACTTGAACTGCATGTACCTATCTGCATTGTTATCATATTATTGAAAAACATCATACAAATAGAGTCACACTTCAATTCGGCTTATATCAACAAATACCACAACCACCAGATGACATGAAATTGTATCATGAGGTCGACATGAGACATGGGGTTGATGATAATTGGAACTGAGTTGGAGGGAAGAAATTAAAAATTGAAACAAACATCAGAATTACGTGTTGTAAGGTAAGATCGTAGAAGGTGTTTTATGTATAGCATATAATATATTATTTAGTTTAGACAACACACTAAATTATTTATATATGTCGAACAATATCTTTGTGATCCCCGTTTACAATCGTCTTCGTATCCTCATGTGCAGTCGACCTCCTAATCAACCCAACAACAACAGAACATAACATAATCATCGTTATCATAACCTTACATACATGTCCCTACGAAAGAAAAAAAAAAAGGTTAAAGATTTAAAAAAAAAATCTTCACAATGAATTCTGTTTTTTACATTTTAGTAATATATGATCCGAACCAAACACAGGTACAAAATATATGAACGGTATAAGTACGATAAACCGCGATGGGTAGTTTCCAAATGCATCAATGTTTAATTTTTAATAATAATAATTTATTCTCTTTGTGTGAATTTCTCATCATATTTATTATTTAATCTATACATTAAAAAATTAAATATACACACTAAAAATAGCAATATATATATCAAAACTAAAAAAATATAAAATATATAAACTACTCTTTCATTTAAAAATTTATAAAATAAACTCATATGATCAAATCAAAATAAAAAATTAAACATTATAAATATCAATAAAATTTATTTAAAAAGACTAATTTTATTTCTATTAAAAACATAAAAAGAAAATTTAGAGAGGATTTACATTTATAGTTGTGTACACGCGATATCGTATAAGGCAACGGCATGAGAAGAGATGACAGCTAATAGTAACTGTCATGGTAACGGTCACTTTCACCAGACCTCTGACCAGCATACATGAAATGAATTATAATGTTTGACCATGGCCACCCAAAGGAATTCAGATTAATCCCCATGTACTTCCTTCTAGTAATAATATTTTTTAGTAAAAAAAGATTTTATCTAAAATAGAAATTTCATTTTGAAAAAAAACACATTTTAAATTTTAATACGTTAAAAATACTACTTTTAAAAATTACTAACTAAATATTTATATAATTGGATTGCTTAAGAAATGTCCCAAGCATTTGAAAAATAAATAGTAATTTTCCTCTGGTTAACAAATGCTAGACATATATTTAAGAATTAAAAAATTAGCTGAATATTCCCCTTTAAAATTATTTTTTATTTAAAAAAATTAAATACATCATTTCTAAGATAATATTTTTATAATTGATTTATTAACATGTATTTTTATTATCTTATAGTTTTTATTTGAAATTGCCATAAGAAAAATCAATTAAGTTTATCTTCTTTTTATGTTCACATAAAAAAAATCCATCTATTACGTTTGAGATTCTTATATATGAGAAATAGTAGATTAAGTATACTTCATATTTTGAAAACATATTATAAATTATACAGAAAATAAGTAATATATTATCCATGTAAAATAATTTTAGAGTGATCTCTTATGAGAATTTCACATTCTGCAACATCATTTTATTTTTGTAAGTATATATTAAAATTGATAGTGTGATGTGATAAAATAGTAATTTCTTGTTGGATAATAGGGTAAAACTATTTATAATATTAGGGTATATCGATTACGTTCTAAATTGTATAACAATTTTTTATTTTACTATTTTAAAACTAAAAAATAAAATAAATAATATTTATTGAAAAAATATTTTTCATATCAATTTTACAAGATGTTTTAAAAAAAATTAAAATTGAATCAATTTAAGTGATGATATTGAAAATTTAAATAACTAATTGATCTGGATTTTTTTTTCACCAAAATATGAGTAATGTTTATTTTATAAATTGAAAATCACATTTATTTTGATAAAAGTTACATCCATATTAAAATATTTTTTTACAAAGATGTAACTTACTGTGGAACTGAGTAATAGTAATGCTAAGTACACTAATATATACTTCATACACTCTAGTATATAAGAGAAAATTATATTGACAAAAGTTAATATAATTGATTTAAAATTTATATTTAAAATATCAATTTTTATTAATCCAGTTTTGCGTTATATTTAGCACTAGAAAGAGTACTTGATAATAAAGTTATTATGTATTTCATAAATAATTTGATATTGGTGAACTAAA
The DNA here is from genome assembly GCF_000331145.2 of Cicer arietinum. Classification (NCBI taxonomy): domain Eukaryota; kingdom Viridiplantae; phylum Streptophyta; class Magnoliopsida; order Fabales; family Fabaceae; genus Cicer; species Cicer arietinum. The sequence continues at coordinate 15,548,589 of NC_021163.2, read as the reverse complement.
TGATAATGAATAAATATTAAAAAAGAGGTTCCATGTTCAATCTTGCAAAACTAACATAATAATTCATTTTTAAAGAATACAAATTTTAACAAAATAAGTAATTATGACCACCGTAAATAGTTCAGTTAGTTAATTAAATTATAGATTATCTATTAAGAGTAAAAACATGCTCTGGCTAAGGAACAAATTAAGATGGAAAATCGTGGCTTTACTGCGGATTGGATTAGTCATGATTCTTGCACAATATAATAAACAATTGATAAAAAAATAGAAACAATATAAAATACAAATGACAAAACGTAAAAAGAAGAAACGTATGGGTTTGGCTTTGCCATAGGCACGTTAAGATGCATCATCATTGAAGGGTTGTAGTCAAGATTTAAATCATAGCAAGGATCTTAGTGAAATGGATTTAATTTTGAATTAGATTGTTGAGAAGGCTACTAAAGCCCACTAAAATTGAATATTCTTCCTAATAATTCCACCCTAAGACAAAGACTAGGCTTTTTATAAAGGAGATTAAATGGCCCCACACACTCCCAACTTGGTATGGAAATTCCAATCCAATGACATGGATTGGATAATGAGCTTGATATGAACTATCGTGTGCGGGTCCATTGTGACTAATCCAATAATATAATAATATAATTAATAATAAATTAATAATTAATAATCAATTAATCCGATACAACTCATAGTTGGTGGCCAAGATGCTGATGCTTCTCTGTTCTGCTTGCTTCTGTGCTTCTTATGGAGAAATGCTCGGTACAGGAAACAATTTCTTACAAATTGAATATTCATATTATAAATGCAAAATGTCGGATATTGTTTTAATTTATTTTCATACAATGTAAAGATGCTACTGGAAATGGAATTGATTTTTTTTTTCTCAACAAGTTATTTGTTGTCATAGATAGGTGAGAATAGGTTACACTAAAAGTCTAGTCGGTCTAATTTATTAAACAAAAATACTAAATTCAAATTTTTTATTTATAATTTATTTATTTAAATAAATTAGATCTAGATTCTTTAAAAAACTGATTTAATATGTTATATCGACTTAAATACATGTAATTAAAATATAATATCAAATAAAATAAAATAAAAAGACTCGTATTTGTGTATTAAAAATTCTTTATTTTTTTATTTAAAAAAACTATTTATATTTCTATAATAAAAGAATATTTATCAAAATTTTAAACCTTAATTTTTACTTTCACTTTATACCTATTATTCTCTCTCAAAATCATTTGCTATAAATATAAATTTTATATATTATTTTTTATTTTATTAATAACTATTGTTGATATATACATTGAGTTTGTTGTAAAAAGTACGAAAAAAAGGATATTATAATTGTACATTTACAACAAATTTGTGGAGGTAAAATTTGTAATTTAATTTTTTTTTACAGATTTTCGATGTAAAATTTTCAATTTTAATTTTTTTTAGCGAATGCTCTTATAACATTTGTTAACTTATATTTGTGGATGTTGGTACTTGTTGTATGAGGAATGAAATGAAAATGGGAACATAAAGGGAGAGGGTGTGATGCATGCATATATCCTTCGCAATGAACGATGGATGGGTTGTGTAGTCTTTATGGGACAGCCATTAAGTTTGAGGTGAATTGGGTTACCCTTTTAACAAACAGACACTTCAACCTCAGTGAGACCACCAGTTTCGTTTTGAGAGCCCCCAGGTGTGTCCAACTAATATTACCACTCTTCTTTAACACCGATGCATTATTATCTTTATAAAAATAATTAATATTCTACGTATAAACAATGTAATGGAAAAGGGGAATAGACACCGATGCCGAATCTAACACCATCATTGTTTCAGATTCCATTTTTTACTATTTAAATAAATTTCACGTGTACATGTTATTTATTTTTTATTATATAATATAATGTTTAAGCATTTTCAACCAAACATTTAAAAATATTACACTACTTTTTAATTTCATTTATTAAAAAAATAATAATGTAGTTATTAATTCTTTTAAATTTTTTATTATTTTTATATATATCTTTATTGAAAGTTGTGAAATATTAATTATTTAATAATAATGTAAAAATAAATATAACTTAAATAATGAATATATCTTAAAAATTGTAATTTTTTTATATATAAAATCAGGGGAAGTATTAAATAAATCTAACTAATAATTTTATATTTTTCTATTTTGATATTTTAATATTTATGTACGACGCACCTAAAGTGTTTAGTAGAATATATCTCTCACAGCATAAGTACTGTATTATTTTTTCCAACATTGGGAGTACCTATACCTATACCTATATTGTATATATTCTCGTAGCATGTTTGGATTCACGTTTATATAGTTATGTGCAGGTCTCAATGCACATTATATAAAAAGTTAAGATTTATTGTATTAGGTTAGACGTACATTTAGTCTCTTTGACTTCACAATAACTTATAAATACATTATAGATTATAAATTATTTTTCAAATTCGCCAAAATAGTTTCACAAGTATATGTGTGTTAATAAATAATATCAAATAAATAAATATAAACAAATTAATTTCTTATTATTCCGGTGCAACAATAACAATTGCCACTTATATGAATATGTGTGTATTGGATTATGAAGAAAATTTTAAATGATTTGAATTTTTAAAATCAACTATATTTACATAAATTTCAGAAAAAATGATTGTTATAATTTATGTTTGGGGAGTTTTGAATAAAATTGTTTCAAATGTGTATATGCATCTGCCTATTTTAATAAATTTTATAACTGATTTTATATTACCGCTAAAGATATAAATTTAAGTGTGTATTTGAATAATCAAATAAATAATTGATTTTTGAGATAACGTTATATTTTTCATCAATTAGTTTTATATGATTTTTTTATTTTTTAATAATAATATCTTTAATTAAACATGTCAAAAAAATTTATAGATGATTTTTTTTAGACAAATGTTGGGATATTATATTAATTTTTTTTTCCTTCACCAAAATTAAAAATTGGTCCTTTCACTCACAACTTTTTCAATTTTGAGTTCAAACCAGCTGAACTATCTAACATTTTATTATATGCTATGATTTCAAACAGAGAAAACCGCATTCAAATATTTTTCACACATCTTATTATAGTGGAAGAGCTTGAACTTAATCATTGGAGTGATTACATTTTTTAAATTTTAATAAATAAATAAATAAATAAAATTTAATATTATGTTGTATATAAGATTTTTAAGTTGTAAATTTATAAAAATATATTGATGATGAAACTCTTAAGCTTATTAGATAGATTATATCAAATTTTGATTGATATTTTTAATAATTTAAAATTAATTTTTAAAAATTTATAGTTTAATTGTTATGTTTTGTCAATGTACAAATTTTTATACTTTCAACATGATACAAACATCCATAAGTTTGACTTTAAAAATAATTATGATAAAGTTCAAACTATTTTATTAATGTGATGGTTACGATTAATTGACACTATAAATTATCTTTACATCATCGATTCATACAAATTGAAATCAAATTTTTACATTATTATTACAATTTACTTAACTACAAGAACAAAAACAATATATTCAAACACAACACTTTGTCTAAAATATCAATATTGACATAAGATTGACAAAAGACAATAATTTGTTTTGAGTATTAGGTGATCTATTTTAAATTTACGTGAAACTATATCTCAAATCAATAAACATCAGATTTATTGGTTTAGCTCAATTTTGACTCAAACTCATAAAAAAATATCAAACTAATTTAATTAGTTTATTTAGTTTGATTTTTATATCTTCTGATAAAATTGACGACTCACATAGTTGAGATTTTTTTATCAGAATATCCCTTTTTTTAAATTATAATACCAAAATGCCCCACTTCTAAAAAATAATACCAAAATGCCCCACTTCTAAAAAATAATACCAAAATGCCATACTTTTTAGCCTCAATTGCTCATCGCAACCTGGGGATGCGACCTTGTGAAGGCAAAGTTTTCTCAACGTAGTTGATGGTCGCATCCTGGGGATGCAACCTTGTACTGGATTTTAATTTTTTTTTCTTCTTGGATTTGTTATTGGATAAATTATATTTATTATTATTCCAATGTTGAATCCACAAACAGATTACAACGAGGATCAACCACAACAACCTCAAGTTGTTCAAAGGGCTAGACGAGTTCGACGACTGCGTAGATGTGGAATAAAGGTCATTTAGATGAAAATAATTAATTTTTATTTGATGTATTTTTTTTATTTGTAGTATTTTTTCCTTTTTTTTAATGTATTTTTTCTTTTAATTTAATGTATTTTTATTTTATTTTATTAATAGAATTTTCTTCTTTTTATTATTATAATTATTAAAAATTATATAATATTATTAAATTAATTATTTTTATTATTTATAATAATATTTTGTATTTTTTAATGTTATAAATATTTTAAAAATATTTAATAATAATAAATATAATATACCCAATAACAAAATTCAACAAAAAAAAAATAAAACCTAGTAGAAGGTCGCATCCCCGCGACCATCAGATAACGTGGGAAATTTTGGCTTCAGTAGGTCGCATCCCCAGGTTGCGATGAACAAAAGTAAGACATTTTAGTATTATTTTTTGAAAATGAGACATTTTGGTATTATAATTTTAAAAAAGAAATATTTTAATCAAAAACCCCACATAGTTGAAATTTATGTTCGAAAATGTAATTCATTTTATAAATATAGTAATTTTTTTTGTAATTTTTTTGATAAATTATTTTCTCTATTTATTTTTAATAGACAATTTGAATTATGATTTAGTAAATAAAAATTGATATATTAATCTATAAAATAGATTAATTTTTATCGTCAAAATTATAACTTGAATATCTTTTATAAAAAATATTAAAAAAATTATTAAGATTTTGGGAAGACTCTGATCATCCTATATCTCCAAAAATTTCCGTCAATGTTTTATTATATTTAGCAAATTAACAATTCTTTGTTTTAATACATCTGCTTGGACTAACCTTATTTTTTAATTGAAAATGGCGGTAAGTTATAAAAGTTTTTAAAAACGTAGCTTTAGAAATAAAGTTGACTTTTTCTTTTGACAAAATAAAGTTAACTCTTAAATAAAAAAGAATAAAATTTAATTTTTTTTTGTCATAACCACAATAGCTTTCATGAGACTTAAACGGAATCTCATTTATATTTATTTACATTGCAAATATGTGGTTAAAAACACAGGTTAATGATTTAAACGTAAAACTTTTATTTTGTAATTTGTCTTTTCAACTTTTAAAAGTTAAAATATGATTTTTTAAAATAAAACATTCCTATTGTTAATATTTTTAATATTATCTTTAAGACGCATATTAACATAATTCATGTCAGTATTTCTCAAGATGAAAGTATAACACTTACATAATTTGTAAATAAATAAAGGGGAAATCCAATTTCTAAGAAGAAAAGCAAATATTAATACTCTTATTATTATTATTATTATTATTATTATTATTATTATTATTATTATTATTATTGTTGTTGTTGTTGTTATTATTATTATTATTATTTTAAATACTCAATATTAATTATTAATTTTATTAAAGAGAGACATTGAATCTGCATAAACCATCAAATCACCTTAAAACTCCATTAAGTGGTTAATTTTGATATTACTTTGTTTCGGATTTTGATCACTTCAAATGTGATTATGTAAAATGTCTTTTTTTTTTTTAATTAGATCATAATGGTCTTCATTATCACATGAAACTCTTGAAAATTTTAGCCATATTTCTACAACTATATTCCTATTTTTAATTTTATACCAACTAACTATATATAAAAAATATTATAAAAAAGAAATTAATCCGAACCTCGCTTTTTTATTTATTTCTGTTTTAGAAAATTCAAACTTAAAATTTTTAAACTTTGTTTCGGATTTTGATCACTTCAAATGTGATTATGTAAAATGTCTTTTTTTTTTTTAATTAGATCATAATGGTCTTCATTATCACATGAAACTCTTGAAAATTTTAGCCATATTTCTACAACTATATTCCTATTTTACATTTTATACCAACTAACTATATATAAAAAATATTATAAAAAAGAAATTAATCCGAACCTCGCTTTTTTATTTATTTCTGTTTTAGAAAATTCAAACTTAAAATTTTTAAAATAAAAATATATTTTAAAAAATTTAAAAGTTTAATTTTTTAAAATATTTTTGTATTATGAAGAACTCAGATTTTAAATTTACCAACAATATACACTACTTTCAATTATTTTGTTTTGAAGGTTTTGTATGTACCAAATTTTTTTCACCTTTTTATATTTTGAAAATTTAAAATTAAATTTTTTAATACACACCTTAATATTTTGTATTTTTGAAAGGAAAAAAATTAATATATCAAAAAATTGACTTTATTTTTTAATTTTTTTAATTTTTATAGAAATAAGAGTAAGATGGAGTTTCTATTAAAATGTGGAAGTATGAATATAACGATCTGATATAGAGTAAATTTTTCAGAAATCATAATAAGTGTCCGAGTTCAAATGAAATTGATAAGGTACCCAACCCACTAAAATTGCTAAAGTAATACATAAATGTTTGGGCAATACTTCAAGCCCGTAATGACTTTTACTGTGGAAAATATTGTATAATAGTAAACATGATTTTCATAGGCAATTGAAAAATGACTTTTATGATGAAGAAAAATTGTAAACGGTAAAGATGATTTTCATGCTGAAGAGAAATTATTAATTGTAAAGTTAATTTTGATAGTATGTAATTTTGTTTAAAGAAACAATACCATAAAAATAAGGAGTTGGAATAATAAGATGATCATGGGTCAACTTTTTCTTATAATAAAATTAACAATTAATTATAAAAATTGACTATTTGAAAAAATCATAAAAACAACTTTTATAATAAAAAATTATGAATTGTGAGCCAACGTTTACAAACACAAATATAAAAACAACTTTTTAGGTGAGAAAAATTTATAAACTTTTAAAATACATCGATATCAAAAATTAAATTCACAATATAAATATGAGTCAACTTCTTATGATCTGAATCAGCTTTCGTTGGTATTACTTCTTCGTCGTACAAATTATTTCATTTATAAAAATACTTTTACAGGGTCTTGTTGCCTACTCTAATAGATGTGGGGGTACACCTAAAAATTCTGTAATACAAAGCCACAACTTCGATAAGGCCCAACTTTACAACTAAACAGTGAACAAAGCTCTCAAGGTAAGGGTGCTATTTTCAGCTGCTACAACATAACACTAGCCACTAGGTCCTCTGGAGTTGCATTTTTTGCACAAATTTTGCTGTCTAGATGTAAACTTTTAGATAATTTATAGCACCCTCAAAGTAAATAAATTAGAAGACAAATACAAAAAAAAAAAAAAAAAAAGTAAGTATGATTTTTTTGACAGGTAAATAAATACTCAATTTGGTCTCTATGTAGTCACTTACTCACTAATTTAGACTTTGAACTATATAAATATAACAAGTGGTTATTAAAATATTTTAAATTCATTAATTTATTCTTTGAACTATCATTTTCTTTCATATTTTGTAAGAAACTAATGGACTAAATTAATAGATTAATAATAATTTAACCACTAGTTATTATATTTCTATAGTTTGAGAATCAAATTAAAGGAAAAGTAATTTATAGGCTAAATTCATTGTTTGTTCATAAAAGGATAAAAAAAAAATGACTTCAAATTAAGAAATCAAGGAGGAACTAAAAAGTAGAAGAGGTTTGTGTAATCAAAATGAATTTAGTTCATTTAAAATAAGAAATCGATAGAATATCAATAATTATATTATAATGATTCATGTTTAATTATGGATGTGTATATAACATTAACTATTTATTTAATATCACTTTAGAGAAATTTAATAATTAATCGTGAGAAAATAGTGCACTTCTTCATATTTCATTTATATCCCAATGGTTCCCTTGTAGATGAACATAGGAGCTTAATTAATGCACGCGGAATCACTATTAGATGAAAAATTGTTCCTTATTTTAGTCTAATTGCAATACATGTATCGTGAAAGGTATCATAAATTATATCATTAAAAGTTGCCCCAATAAAATAAAAAAATGAATAAAAGTGGCAATAAGAAATAAATATTAAAAGTCGGTGACTTTATATCTTATTTTCTTTCAATATGATATATAAATTTATCAATAAATAAATATAAAGAATACAATTACTTTTTTTTACATATAGTTATAACTTATATAATTTTTTTTACAATAATAACTTATAAACACCAACAATATATTTTTTTTATGAGATGACATGTAACAAACCAAACTAACGTCCGAACCTGATAACCTATTATAGGTTGATTTGAAAATAATGAAGTAAACACAATGACTTACAAGTAATTACTGAATATTAAAACAAAATGAATTACAAAATACTAGTAAGCAACTAAATCACGATTCATGGTAGGGAAAAATGTCGTCAGACATAGACGGCTCCCAAAATCAACATGCCTTGGAAGCCTAGAAAATATAGGTGAGACCAATTGTGGCAGGAAATTCAAACTTCTAGGCCATTTTAATTTCTTTCATTTGGCCCATGAGCTGCCATTTTTGTTACACATTATGACCAAGTGTAGCCCTCAACCGTCACGGTTAGATGATCTACCTAGCTAATTCTAAATGCACAACAAAATTGAAGAATGAAGTGTAGTCAAATAGATCATTGGAAATTTTTTATGCTTGATATTATTTGAAATGTTTTTTTTTGGACATAAAGCACGGAAGAATTATCCTATTGAAAACGTTGGACGATTTATCTTGATGTTTGTTAGAGAAACGCTATGGCTAAAATCTCTTTGAATGAACGTAATAAAAATATTATGTATGCTAACTACACTTTTATAGTTAATTATTATAGATCAAACACTTTTTTTTTGGAAAAGACTAAATAAATTATTTTTGGTCTAAAGGTAATAATGAGTATGTGGTGAAAGAAGTTTTGAACAATATTGAAGATTATGCAAATATTTTGAACTTTTTGTTTTAAATATGAAACTTTTTTATTTTATTTTTTATTTATAGAAAATATCGAAAACTTTGGTCATTTTATAATATGAACTTGAAATTATGTTTGAAAATATCATGAAACCGTTTATAACTATTGAAACTATTGACTATTAGAGATGTTTTAATTATTCAATTAATATCAAACTGTGAAATATTTCTGTACATATATTTAAATATTTTTCAAATGCACCCACAACTTGTAAAATAATATTACAGTTTTTATAATTACTATAGCTTCTCTTGAGATAATTTTTCTGAAATTACAATTATTAAAACCTTTTTTTTTTGAGGTCCGTCAACAAAAAAAAAACTTATTTTTAGGTGTCGTAGGTGTTTTTCATCCATTAATTCTTATAATTGTCTCATAACTCATGATGGTCGGAAAAACTTTAATGTCCACGTATTATATATCTCTTTTAGTGGAGAACGTCGTATATGGCATGGATATATATTAATAAAAACATTAGATGTCACTTGTATATCATAACATAGCAATCTATATCATGAAATATAGATAACTTTTGTTCTAACAAAACATAAAATTTTGTTAAAATTAAATTATCATTTTTCAAATCTGCTTTTATTAAAACATGTGAACATAACCGCATGATATACAAATAACAAAATTGAGGGATTTAAGAGGGAATAAGAAGTTATTCCGCATAGATTTCATTTTACTTTCTTTTAATTTCTGATATCGTTAATTTCTTATTAGACTGTTAACAATTTTTGTTTCACTGTGTTGCACTCCTTTTTTTTTTTAATCTTAATTTTTTAGATTTTTTATGTAATATTTTTAACGAGGCCGTCATCCTTGTTTCTTAAGATTTTGGTCTATTATGTGATATTTTTATACTCAAATTTTTTACTTTTAAAATTATTCAGAGGAGAGGGGAGGAGGCTAAAATAACTATAAACCGTTTAAAATCTTTTTTCCCCTAGAACTAAATACAAATTTTATTAATATTTCTCCATTCTCCTTGATTGTACTAAATATATTTATATTTATATTTTTTTCTCTTCTATTAAAATCATTCTATTCTCCTTAATTTAATTGAACCAAACACACCCTTAGCTTCAATGACTTTGTCCTGTGCTATCGTAACGGTTGAACTCGACGTTAAAGACAAGAGCGAAAATCACGCTAAGATTTCCTCGTCAAATTATCCATAATTTAATTCTTCCTATAAATGAAAACAAGGAACAACAATAAAATTACACAATTCATTTTACTTCTCATTCACATTTTAACTTGAACATCAAAGTGTTTGTAAATATAACATTTCACTTTAAAAGACAACCATCATCCGTTATTTTTATGATCACTACTACTTGAGATTTAGGTCCGATCAAGAACATATATACATAACAAAATAACATTATAATGTGATTTGAATGTATATTTATATAAAAAAATTAAAAAATTGAAATTAATCTAAAATATTATTTAATCTTGTACTCCCAATATAGGTAACATTAATTAATGTTATAAAGAAAAGGTGACATTGTGCGGTCCCATATATATATGGATGGACCCCGTCGGCGATGCGGACGTCTCACCCGCCATACAATGAAGACTTTCATACATAATAAGTAGGAATCTCTTGGTCAATATAAATTTCGACAAAAAATAATATATCCATCCAAACTTGGTGGCTATATTAAATTATAATAAATAAATGATCAAATAATCAGCAAAATTAGCTAGTCATTACCTCACCTCATTATGCAAAATTATTGAGTAGACTAACTCTCATGGTAAATATTCTTCGAGATTTTACTTTCTATTATGATCCGTAAAAAAATTAATTTCTATTATGTTTCATTGAAAAAAATTCTTAACAAGTAATGTGATTGAGCTCGAACAATCAACAATAGTTTAGTTTTAAAAGTTGCACGATTTTTTTTTATTACAGTTGTCGCGAGTTTGCAATATTACTTTTGCAAGCGTTTGAAAAGTGATGCATAATTCAGTACAAAGTCCTAGTTCCTTCAAGATGAGTTTTGGAATGTTTTAAACGGCTCCAAACTCTTATCAACTGAGGACTAAAAAAAGTTTCATCTAATATAAATGTTACATTCTTGCACCAAAAAATATATAAATGACCTTCTTTAAAATTGTAATTTTTCAATTAAAAAAAAAATCATTTATTTAAATTAATAAAATAGATCAATTGAAAATAATATGAATTTAACCTTGTTATGGTGAGTTTGTTTATATATTTATTCTTTTGAATTTTAGTTGAATTTAGTATTGTATTCCATCAATTTAAATCAATAAATATATTTGAATAAAAATAGCATTTATTGGAGTTATTAAATAATTTTTTTAAAGATATAAATTTGAAAGAAAGAATTAATATTAGAAGTTGGTTAGAAAATTACAAAAGTTGGTTAATGGCAATGGTTACCTTGGATGTATCGGATTGGATAGAGAGTGAACCACCCCGCGCCAAACCATTTCATTTCAAAGCGGAAACTTCACCGTTTTGTTCCTCTTCATAATAAACACAATGAACGGTTTTCTTGAATAATACTTCAAATTTTCCAATAAAATTATCCTACTCTTGGAGAGTAGTTGGAGACTTTTCAAAAGGTAACAGAGCAGGTCCATATGTTCAATTTCTCCTGTTTGAGATAAAATATCTCTATCATTCACTCTTAATTTTCTTATTTTCACATTCCCTTTCTTTTGTGTGCTTAAATAATTATCAGATTTTGGTGACTCATTTGTCTCGTAAATTAATTCCTTCACATGGCGTTGCGGGCTTTCTTGTCTTTTGCTAAATTTTCGACATTCTTTCAGGTTTTTCAAATTCTCTCTCACTTTCTTTCCCTTTTCTTCGAGTTTTTCTTTTCTTTTTGTATTTAATGAGTACTCTCTCACAGAAGTAAAAAATTAAAGGTTCTCTTCTGGTTAGTTAGTTCATTGTTTTTTGGAATTATTGGTTTTTTATTTATTTAATTTTAAGGGATAATTGTTCACTCATAATTTAGATTAGATTAGATAGTTCTAAATTGCGGTCTACGATTGCAATTACTACTGCGGTATAAATGTTTTAGAGTTTTTAGCAACAACATCACAATCCCAATTAGGTTGACACCTAAATCCCTACCTATCATTTGCAGCATACCTGTTTTCAATTTGATGATTAGCACATTTAGCAAATTTTTATTTGTTCTTAAAACCATCTAAAAGGTAGTTTGAAAGAAAATGATTTAAAGTGATAATTATGTACTTTTCTTTAGCCTATTAATTAAAATTTGTGGCAATTATATATGTACAGGGAGGGAGACAGATTGACCCTTCTGCACATACAATCAAGTCTCATGGAGCAACACTTGCAAGAAATCACATTCATGATTGGCTTATATTGGTGCTTCTCATGGTAATAGAGGTTGTCCTCAATATAATTCATCCATTTCACCGCTTTGTGGGAAGGGACATGATGGAAGACCTTAAATATCCAATGAAAGGCAACACTGTGCCTGCATGGTCTGTTCCTGTAAGTTCCTTTACTCTAAAATTATACTGTAATTCTCTAGGTTGCTTGCATATCAAGGGTCATTTTTTTGTCTGTTTTTTAGTTCATTTTACCTGCAAAGCTTTCAAATTTTTCATTGTATTTAATATAAAATGCTAGCCGCCAGGGTTGAATATGCTGACAGAATTTACAGTATGCTTTAGTTAGATTTCTGCTAGTCTAGTTAATTCAGTTTCTTCTTGATCCTTCATCTATGATATTGATATGTATATATTAGTGTAAGTAATGAAGTATATAACTGCTGTATTATTCATTGTTGAAATAAGTACGTTTTGCTTCAATATTTGATAGTAATATATAGCTAGCTAATATACTCCTATTTTGAAAATAAAGTCTTCTTCAAAAAGATGTGGAACAAATAAGATTCGTTTACTTTTGTTTGAGTCCCGCACGTCTTATGAATTAATCACATATTTTAATTTGATGCCAATGATTATAATTAATCTTTTTTTTTCTTTTGTTAATAATGATCAGCTATATGCGGTTCTGTTGCCAATTACTGTGTTCATATGCTTCTATTTGCGCAGAAGAGATGTTTATGATTTGCACCACAGTGTTCTAGGTAACCTCGCCAGTTAAAATATTTTTTTATAGAATTATTGTTTTTCTTAATAATCTAAATCTGACAACATTTATTTTATGGTTCACATTCACTCAACTAACTAAGAAAAATAATAGCATAGGTTGATTTTAACGAAGAATTAATATGTTGAAGAATTGGTGAATTTGTTGTTAATGTATACTTCTTCATTGCTAACAGGCCTCCTGTTTGCTGTTCTGATAACCGGTGTTTTGACTGATTCAATTAAAGACGCGGTTGGCCGGCCACGGCCAGACTTCTTTTGGCGTTGCTTTCCTGATGGAGTAGCTGTAAGAAAAAACAAATACTATCTCATTAACTTGATGTGTTTGTGCTTTTTTTTTCCTCGTTGTCATTAATATTAGACATAAAAGTTTGTTACATTTAAATTAAATGTAAATGTTGCTTTCTAGGTACTTATTTGTTAAGTCTCCACCTACTCTATATATTTTGTATTTTTTTCTCTCATTCTATCAATATAAAATTTATTTTCAGTTTAAATAATTTTTTCTTTTCCACAACTTCAATAAAGATTCCTAATAATTTAACTTGACTGTGTTTGTTTATGATGTGGATAGAAGCTAGCCGCAGATGTTTCTACAAAACCATAATTATCATTTTATAGTACACTGCCTAGGAAAGTGATCGTTAACTATTTGATTAAACTTACAGGTGTATGATAAATTGGGAGGTGTGGTTTGCCACGGCGAGGCTAGTGATATAAAAGAAGGACATAAGAGTTTCCCAAGCGGCCATACATCATGTGAGCAACGAATTTCCTATTTTGAGTTAGTTTGAAGTAACATTTAACAATGCATTTTATGTAGACAGGCAGAATCTGAACACAATTGTATTTCTCTTATATAAATAAATGTTCCTTTAATCTGATAAATTTAGTTTGGCAGGGTCCTTTGCTGGTCTTGGTTTTCTCTCATTGTATTTATGTGGGAAGATTAAAGTTTTTGATCGCAAAGGGCATATCGCAAAATTATGCATTGTGTTTTTTCCTCTACTTCTTGCCTGTCTGGTTGGAATCTCTCGAGTGGATGACTATTGGCACCATTGGCAAGATGTATTTGCTGGGGGTCTTCTAGGGCTTGTTGTTGCAACCTTTTGCTATTCACAGTTCTTCCCTCCTCCCTATAATGATGATGGTAACATCTCTATCTCTCTATTAGTGTTTGCCAGTAACATTGTCGTTTATATCTTGATTTATCCAATTGTTTGCTTTTGCAAATTTAGTATTACCCCAACTAAAGCTCAGAAGAATGATATCATAAGCTTTGTTATGTTGGAATTATACAAAAAGCTATCATAAATTAGTACTATCTCACTGTCTTGTCTCATTCTTTGGTTGTTAATTTCATCTAAGGCTGTAGCCATAATGTGCCGGCCGTCAAATCGTTTGCTGCACATAATAGATTGTTCTTGACAATTAACCTCTGTAGTACCCAGAAAAGAGAAGGGTTTTTGCCCTTAATTAGATTCTTGTGTTCACGCCAAAGTCATTATTTTCCAAGGTTTTTTTTTTTTCATAAATGATTTTCGGATATAAATTTCGACATCATATCACATACGGTTTTGGTTTTTTTGTTAATATTTATCTCTCATCGAATGATAATGTTGGGAAAAAGACATTAGGTGAGGATGCATTTTATACATGTACTATGTCAATTTTGTGTGCAAATAACACACAAGTTTTGTGTCATATGTTTGATGAAATTTGAAATCTCAATTTTCTGGTTACAGAGTATTTGACTATTATATCACATCTTTATTCTATTTGGTATTTCCTATTTTATATTGATACATCATTATTTCATCATATATATAAAAGAAATTATTTTCTAACTAAGCCACTAAATTATAACTTTTTTCTCGGCTAAAAACTTTACTAGACATAAATTGTAAAGGGCTTTCCTCACCCTCTCATTTGGTAAAACCTCTAACTAATCTACTTTTTTTTTTCTCACGTGGTAAAACATATAATCTGTGTTGTTCATATTTTACATGTTCTAGTTCAGATTTTAAACATAAAATTTCATTATATTTATTAATGATAAATAATTAATTTTTTTTAATATTTATCGATGATTAGTATTTATCATGTATTTTTATATATTAATGGTAAAAAATATGTTGTGTAATTTTTTATATTCTAAATATTTGTTTCATATTTTTTATTGTGGTTTTGTGAAAATATATATATATATATATATATATATATATATATATATAATATTTTGTTTATATCTATCAATAATAAAAATATGTCTCGTGTTTCTTTTAATATTTATTAATTTATCACTAATAAATATTTGTTGAGTGTTTTTTTTATATATTATGAGCAAATACTTGTCCAATAATTTTTTATATTTATCATGAACAAATATTTTTGATGTATTAATGATTAATATTTATCGAGTAATTTTTTATATTTATTTTGATAAATATTTATTCCATGTTTTTTTAATATATTTATTATTAATAGATATTTGTCATTGCGTTTTTTTATGGGTAACTTATAAATATAAATAAGAAGATTAAATCAAAGAAAGAATAAAACGAGAAGACATAACTTCTTTGTAAGTGATGATTTTTACATGCGAGAGGGAATGGGAAAGTAGAAGAAAGAAAGGAAAATAAAATATCTAATAAATATTTATCTGTAATTTTGTTGTTTTAAAGGCAGTTTTTTACTGATGTTGTTTTTGCAGTTTTTTTTTACAGTTTTAAGTGAAGTATTTTTATTTTGCAGTTTTTTATACAATTTCATGTGAAGTTTTTTATTTGAACTAAAAAACTAATTAAATATACTACCATTAAGTCCTTCAATAAAAAAAATATATCAAATTTTAAATGAACAATGCTGTAATTTTCATAACATTTTCTTTTCATATTGATAATAGATATTAATTGTAGAATCCATCAAACTTTTGGGTTGGACCACTTATTCTGCACTGAAATTCGGGGGACAACTAAACTAGCACCCCTGTTTTTTTATAACACGCCCACCTTATTACAAGTTTATTTTTGGATATTTATTTTTTCATATCCATTTTATTGTTGGAGGTTAATTTTCAAACTGTTTTTCCTGTTCGAAAATAAACTTTCAAGGGTTAAGAGTGTGTTATTTAAAAAGGAGTGTTAACAATTGTACCTTGATTATAAAAAAAGAAAAAAACAGCTGTATCTTGAAAAGATAATTTTGACCATATGATATCAATTTAATGACAAATATTATTTAGTAATAATCTAGAGGATATGTGATGTGAGGCGAACTATCTTAAATCAATGATCGAGATAGAGATAGATTATTATGTGTAATTGTAATAACTTTTAATTGTGGTGGTGATAGAATATGCAATTACACTAAAATAGATAATTTATATATTTAAGTTAGTTGTAGAATTTATATTAGCCTTACTTTATTTTAATTATTGTTTAGTTGGACTTTTTAGCTTTGCCTTTTATTTTGTTATTTACTATTATCACAAAATGTAGTCTCATTGAGACATTTCAAATTACTTAAATGAATGAAAAAAAAAATGTCTTTTAATTTTTTAGATAGTTCTAGCGTTTTTTCCATTTTTAGTTTAGTTAACTTTGATAGGAAAAAAGCGAATGAAGTAGATCCCGACTATGGGCTAGTTTGTCCGCCTTTGTTAATCAAACTAAGATGTTTCACACTATTTATTTTTATAATTTATCGTAATAGCGTAGAGTATAGACGGGAAGGATGACTCATCCAGTCTCCAGAGCTCCATTTTTTTAGAAACACAAAAAAATATTATTTTTACTTAGTACTTAATTCTATATACATACATTTGAATTATAGTGATTTAAGTTTAGGATTTAAACTCAGTAATGAGTACTATTGTTTAATCTTATAATTACATGCATATTTATCAAAAAAATTGTTTGATTTGTATATTATTATAATTTTGTCTATATTTGTTTGTTAGTTGTTTGAACATTTTAATGTTGTATCTCTTAAATGAATTAGCATCCTATTGAGAGTTGAGCTGCAATTGACTTTATTATACTTTTATTCAGGATGGGGTCCATATGCATATTTTGTGGCTATGGAGGAATCAAGAGTCATTGCAAATGTGAATCGGGATTCAGCCGCTGTACAAGACACCGAGGATAGAAGGGTTACGAATCAAGTGGCAAATAGGAGAAATGGTGATCATTTATTCACTCCTTTCACTTATCTTAGCCCAACCTTGGAAGCCATGGAGATGGGTCAGAAGTGAAGTCATGATGATTTTATTATAATAACTGTATTTTTCCTCCCTAGTTCCTTCTGACTTTATTTTGTGCATAATTATAATTGTAATTGTTATTCAAAATTAAAATGAGATCTCTATACGGCAACTCTAGATTTAGCAAACCAGCAATATTGTGTAGTTTCTTGAATTAACTTTTTATATTATTAATGATTCAATTTGTTAATCATCAATGATAACTTTAGAAGTAAACTTCATTTTTTTTTCAATTAGAATTATATACATTAAATATGGTCAACTTTGTACACAAAATAATGGTCAACTAATATTTTTATATATACAATTTGACTTATTTTTCTTTCTAATTCATTACATATGAGGAAGTATTAAATAAAATACTAAATCTTAATCGTATATTAATTTTGGTCCTATTTATATGAGAAGATCAATGTATTCAACAAATATACTTTAATAATTGTAATTATATTTTATATATTATAAGACTTAAAAAATCTCCAAATTCTTTTTTTATAAATAGAATCGGAGGAGAGGGAGTATTAGGATTGACTTAGTTCAAAGAACAAGTATAGTTACATTGATGCATATACACCTTAGGCGCAGTTAGTAATGGTTGGATCTGAGGAAGGCATTATACAGCGAGGGCTTATGTGCCTGTGGCCGACTCTGCACCAATTTCATACTAGTTTTTTATAGTACCATATATATACTACTATAATCTGGAAATGGAAAACAATGACTAGGGCTATTACGATAATAAAAGTTATATTTGCACTTACAAATTAAATAATTTTTTATTAGTTGTTAATTTATGACACACACACACATATATATATATATATATATATATATATATATATATATATATGGTAGTGTGTTACTAATTTTTCTTTTGCTTTTTAAATTAGTTGAAGTATTATAGATAAATAATTCAAACACTACCACATGTCTGTCTGTTTTTATTTATAAATAAAAGTGTCGATGTATTTAATTTAATTTAGATTAAATACACGAACACTTTTATTTATAAATAAAAATAGATTAAATAATAAATAAAAAGTTTTTTTAGGTCTTTCTTTTGAGATTAATTGAGTGATAATGTGTTAGGTTAAAGTCAAAAGGATGTCAATGTTGAATGGAATTAAAAAGTGATTTGTATTTAGTTAGAAAGGTTATAATACAGTTAGAAATTATTTAAGTTGGTTACATAAGTACTGTGCAAATTTTTTGATATAAAAACTATAATACCAAGAACATTCTTGGTATGTAATTGATCAATATTCGTTTACCAGAACATTTAGTTTTTTTCTCTTTTTCTCAATTTCAATTCCTCTTAATCGTATAATATGTTTATAACAATTTGCATCAAAAGCTTGGATTCTAATCAAAGGGAAACACGATAGACAAGTGAGGGGAATTAAAACTTGGGAAACACAAGTGTGAGTGAAAGAAAGAAAGAAGAGATGAATGAAGGAGGATTTCCATCGAATCTGTCAGTTCTTGATTGGAAGAATTGGGATAGGTGGTCTGCATCAATGAGATCATTGCTTGGAGCTCAATAAGTGTTTAAGATTGCTCAAGATGGCTATAAATAGCTTGGTGCAAATCCTACAAAAAGAAAACATACAACCTTCAAAAATTGCAAGAAAAAGGATTGCAAGACATTGTTTTACATCCAGCAAAGTGTGGACTCAAACAATCTTGAGAAGATTTCAAAGGCATCTACATCAAAGGGGACATAAAAGATCTTGGTTAGGTACTATATAGGTGGGTAAAAGGCCAAGAAAGTGAAGCTCCAAATGCTAAAAAGGACATATGAATTGTTGCAGATGTAAGAAGATGAAGTTGTGGCATATTACTTCAATCGTGTGCAGGCTATTGTTAATCAGATGACAACAAATGGTGAATCAATAAATGAAGTGGTGGTTATTGAAAATATCCTTAGAATATTAACACAAAGGTATGATCATATTGTGGTGGCTATTGAAGAATCAAAAGATCTTGATAAGATGAAGGTGGATGATTTGCAAGGCTCCCTTGAAGCTCATGAACTGAGAGTAAGAGAAAGATGTGCAACAACCTCAACATCTCAAATGTAGACCCTGCATGCTCAAGTTAGCAAGAAGATCAACTAAGGTGACGTGAATCATAATAAATGCAAGGGTAAATTCAAGTGGTACAAGAATCATGATTCTGATGAACGAGATGGAAGTTCAAGAAATCATAACATAAGTGATAACGGTAGCAATAATTCAAATGGCAAGAAGAAGTTCAACAAGAAATGGATTCAATGTTACAATTGTAAAAAATGAGGGCATTTTGTAGATGAATGCAGATCCAAGAAGGTCCAAAAAGAGGATGATTAAGATCAAATGACAGCTGAGGATTCAGGCTCATATGAGGTGTTATTAATGGATACAACAAAATAAGATGATGACTGCCCAAAACAGTGGTACCTTGACATAGGTTGTTCAAACCATATGATGAGGCATAAAAACTAATTTGTGAGTCTTGATGAAAGAATAAAAAAGGAAATCAGGTTTGCAGACAACAATTCAGTAACTGCAAAAGGAGTATGAAATGTGTTAATTCAAAAAGAGAAATGGCCAGAAATCTTTCATATGTGATGTGTTGTATGTTCCGACCATGAAGAACAATATGTTAAGCCTTGGACAACTGCTTGATGAAGATGGAGCATTGTGAAATGAAAATGGTTGATAGTTCAAAGAGGCTTATCTTGAAGGCACCACTGTCCAAGAACATAACCTTTAAAATTGAGATTCACATAAGTGAATACAAGTGCTTGGCTACTGAAGTCAAAAGTGAAGATTGGTTGTGGCATCAGAGGTTTGGGCATTTGAACTTCAGAAGTCTCCAAATGTTGCAGAGCAGGGGTATGGTACTAGGAATTTCAGAAATTCAGATACCAAATGAGATATGTGAGGTATGCTGTCAGGCCAAGCAACATAGAAATTCCTTCAAACAACACTGCTAACCAGATCTTCGAGAATGATGGAGGTAATTTTTTCTGATGTGTATGGTCCAATTGAAGAAATGTCAATAGGAGAAAATCTTTATTTTGTATCATTCATTGATAATTTCACAAGGAAAATATGGATTTATCTTATTAAAAGAAAAAGTGAAGTATTTGATGTGTTTAAAATATTCAAAGTGGTGGTAGAAAATCAAAGTGAATGTAGGCTGAAGTTACTCAGAGCAGATGGATGAGGTGAGTTCAACTCTCATGAATTCCATACATTATGTGATGAGGAAGGAGTGTTACATAATAGAACTGCTGAAAGAAGGAACTGAACCATCATGAACATGGCTAGGAGCATGCTGAAAGGGAAGCAACTACCTCACTTGTTTTAGGGGTAAGCAGCCTTAACAACAGTCTACATATTGAACAGGTGCCCAACTAAAAGACTTGGCAATAGAACACCATAAGAAATCTGGACTGGGAGGAGACCAACTATGAGCCACTTAAGGGTGTTTGGCTCAATGTGCTATCTATAGTCATGTGCCAACTCAAAACAGAAAATAAAATAAAATTGGATGACATGGCTAAATATATGGTATTGTTGGGCTATGATGCAACTGGGGTTTACAAGCTTTATGATCCAAACAAAAACAAAGTAGTAGTCCACAGGGACATATTGGTAGATGAATCAAAAGGGGGAGATTGGACAACGAATGCAACCAGCTCAAGCAATGCAACCATCTCATACAAACTAGCCAGCTCCATCAATCTAGCCAGCATAACAGTAGTCGTGAAATTGGATGAGGGCAAGCCAGTAGGAACAACAAGTCAGCCATTTTTTGAGTTTGTGAGAAGGTCTAAAAGAGGCAGACAACCTTCAATTAGATTAAATCCATATGAAATGACATATGGCTCAACCATCAATGCAGATGAAGGATTAATTCATTTTGTTTTGTTGGCTGAATTAGAACTAGTAAGTGATGAAGAGACCTTGAGTGATCCTAGATAAATATTAGCAATAGAGGAAGAGCTCAAAGCCATAGAGAAGAACAAGACCTATGAGTTGATGACTCTGCCAGTAAACAAGAGACCAAATGATGTGAAATAGGTCTATAAACTAAAATTGAAGCCTAATGAAGTGTAGTAAAGGGATTCTTGCAGAAACATGGATTGTGCTATGATGAAGTGTTTGCCCCAGTAACTAGAATTGAAACAATAAGGCTGGTAGTCTGAATGGCCAATTACAAAGGTTGGTTCATGCATCAGCTAGATGTCAAATCAACATTCCTCAATGAATCACTAGAAGAATAAGTGTATGTGAAGTAGCCACTAGGACATGTGAAAATAGGCAAAGAAGATCATGTGTACAAACTGAAGAAAGCTTTATATGGCCTGAAGCAAACTCCTAGGGTCTGAAACAAGATGACTTACATATTTCTCATAGAGCAACAGTTTGAAAATGTGTGAATGAGCAAGTTTATGTAAAAAGGCAGCAACAACACATGCACTATTGATATGCCTTTATGTGGATGATTTGCTAGTGACTAGTAGTGATGAAGCACAAATTCAGAAGTTCAAAATTAGACTGGAAAAAGAGTTTGAGATTATTTCCTTGGCATTGAATTTGAAACCAGGAAAAATGGAATTTTTATGCATCAAAAGAAGTATGCTAATGATGTATTAAAGAGATTTAATATGCTAGACTGCAATGGAAATAGTACCCCATCAAAATCAGGGTTGATACTGTCCAAGGAAGGCAATGAAGAGCCGATTGATCCTACAAATTTCAAGCAAATAGTAGGATCCTTGAGGTATTTGTGCAACACAAGGCCACATATTTCATATAATGTTGGGTTGATCAGTAGATACATGGAGAAGCCTATGACATCACACTACATGATGGCAAAAAGGATTTTGAGATACATCAAGGAAACCATTGAGCTTAGCTTGTTGTTTCCCACAAATTCGAATGAAGATGGAACTGAACTTGTTGGCTTTACTGATGTGGAGACAAAGATGATAGAAAGAGTACTAGGAGATATGTGTTTATGATCAATAACCCACCAATCTCATGGTGTTCAAAGAATCAAAACATAGTAGCCTTGTCCACTTGTGAAACTAAATATGTGGCTGCATCAATGGAGTTTGTCAAGCTTTGTGGATTATTGAACTAATGACATAATTAGGACTGAAGAATGTTGAAGTAGTGAGGTTTAAGATATACAACAAATCAACAATATATCTAGCAAGAAATTAAAGTGTTCATGGAAGAATCAAACACATAGAAACAAGGTTCCATTTCCTAAGGGATCAAGTGATGAAAGGCAAGATAAAGCTAGAGCATTGCAGTACTAATGATCAAAAGGCTGACATCCTAATTAAAAGCTTGAAGAGGGTGAAGTTCCAAGAGATGATGAACATTCTTGGATTAACATCAATTGAAACACTTTGAATTAGGGGGATGTTAAATGTAATTAAAAAGTAATTTGTAATTAGTTAAGAAGGTTAGAGTATAATTAGAAGTTAGTTACATAAGTACTGTGCACAATGTTTGATATAAATCTGTAATACCAATAACATTTTTGGTATGTATCTGATCAATCTTTGTTTACCAGAACATTAATTTTCTCTCTCTTATTATCAATTTCAATTCCTCTTAATCATACAACATGTTCAAATAGTTAATAGTTGGTCAAACCATTTCAAGTTTGTACAACTTTTGAGTGATAATTGTGTAACTTTTGAGTGATAATTATTCAAACCATTTTGGAGTTCGGACAATTATTGCTTTTTTGGTATTTTTTATTATAAGAATTTTTTTGAATAAATTCTTGAATTTATTTATAAGAAAAAAATTATAATTTTGAATAAGTATTATTGTCTTAAATATTATTTTATATTTTTAATATTAGTAAATGTATTTAATATATTACAATTTTCTATGGATATATTTGAAAAAAATGTTCAAGAAATTACTACAATAAATAACTTCATTGATTTTGGTGTTATTTGTTTTTTCTTTTTATATTAAGGACCAAATGGAGTAACTAAGTTCAGAGTTAATATTTTATTCTATCTTATTTATACACAAAACTATATCATCAAGTTTTTAGAATATAGATTTAATTTAAAATCAAATTTTGTTTTTAATTTTTATTTATAAATAGAGAGAGAGAATTTATTTAGTGAAAATAAATGCATTAGTTTTGGGTAATTCACCCTTTCAAATTCTGAAATTGCCATTCTCCAATCGGCTATTGAATGAATATATTATTTTATAATTGATCAATCTTAAGTCTCGACGAAGTGGCAGT
Source organism: Cicer arietinum (assembly GCF_000331145.2). Lineage (NCBI taxonomy): Eukaryota > Viridiplantae > Streptophyta > Magnoliopsida > Fabales > Fabaceae > Cicer > Cicer arietinum. The sequence goes on along the minus strand of NC_021163.2, from coordinate 15,524,848 downwards.
TCCAAATGTCTCACTTTGAACTCGGAAAGGGTTAGCACGAGACAATCTTCTTTTTGTTTTGAACATAAAATAAGCTTAATTTTTCTGCCCTTTTGGTTATTTTATAAGCTTAGTATAACATGTACTACCTTTCACGATAATATATTTAGCTAGATGACAAAAAATATGTCTTTGACTATATTGGCAACCTTCTCAACAATTTTGAGCTAACTGAACTAATTAAATACTTCGATCCTTCTAGAGTTTTTTTTACGGGTATTAATAAAAAATATAGTTAAATGATATTAAGTTTTTAAATTTTAAGTAAAATATTATTTAAATTTATTAAATTATTTATTGAATGTCAAACATTCAACTATTAATATTAAATATTTTGAAATAAATAAATGTTCTTACTAATAACATTAAATAATTCACTTTTATGTATAATAATTATCAATATTTAAATCATTTTTTTCTTCTTAAAACTGTAACAAGAAAGAGTAACAAATAACCACTCCCTTCTGAAAGAAAACAAGTGCAACTAACACATTATCCCTTATAAAAAAATGCAAGTGCAACTAACACACTATAAGGTGTTTTTTTATATAATAATAAAATAAAATATTTTATCGACTCATATAATAATTGCATTAATATTTAATATGTTTGGGACATATACTTAAACTTGAAATATCTCTTTTCTTCATAGTTAATATATGTGAATTTTACATTTAGACTTTTTCTGTTTAAATATAATATGACATTTATAGACATTTTTCACTACATCACAAAACATTTAAAATTTTTCATGATGCATTGCAGAAACATAAATAATGAATAATAACAGTAAAAATTAAACAAATTAATAATAATGTCCGTAGAAAACAAATTAACAGTAGAAATAATAGTAATTATTTAAAGTTTACATGAGACATAAGTAGTCAAAAAGAGGAAAAGCAAAAAGGAGAGGAGAGGAGACAATAAAAAATGTAGTTTATAAAAGTTTTTGTTTTCATTATAAAAAGAGCTTCATTTTGGTGTATTATATAGAAAGTGTTATTTTGCTGACAAATATAATTAATAACTTTAAAAATTGTTAGGATTAATTATAATGTAATCAACTTTTAGCGAGTGACATGTTATAAATTTTTTTTTAAACTAATTTTTAAATATTTTTTTTATTCAATAAATATTATTTAATGAATGTCATTGATTTTGAGTTTAAAGACGAGACACTGCAATTGTATGTGAATTTTATGATGTTATTTATCGTATGTTCTTGTGTAATAAGTAAATGAGGGTACTTTTTGAAAGTAAAAAATGATTTTGACAAATTACTTAGTTTTGTTGAATTCATGCGCATGTGTTAGAATCACTTACATTTTGAGAGAGAGTGGGTGATATGTAACCAATATTATTATGTATTATAAATATAAAATATTGACTTCATAATTTAAGTAAATAGTTAAGGAGGAGTGTTATTTAATCAATGTTTTTAATTCCTCATTCAAGTAACAAATATCAAATTATTAATTTGAACGTCTTGTTTTGAGTTCGAACACGACACATCAAATGTGAGTTTTGTAATGTTATTTAACATCTCTTTTTGTGTATTGAGTAAATATTATGTAGCCACTACTATTATTATCTCTTTAACACATAATAGTATTTGTTGCATTTTGAGATGGAGAAAATATGGATAAAAATTGATTTGGTGATTAAAGTAAATGAGCTAGTAGTGATAAAAAAATTAATAGTTCGATTTCTAAAAATAATTTTAACGATTAATAACAATACTTATATAATATTAACTATTTTCTTTTTTTGAAAAAACAATACGGCATATTATTTATTTCTTCAGCATTTATTTTAAAAGCAAAATGTTTAGTTACATAAATGTTAAACAAAAAACTATAAATAAATATATATTATAAAGGTGTTCCTGTTAAAAAATATTTATAAAGGTGTTCAGTTTTTAACGCTGTATTCATAACTTTGCATATATATCTTTTTTTTAAATAAAATAAAAATTGTTTTATGTTCTTACTATGCAGGATCTGTCTACACTCTACACATGTGGCACTAGCATGCGACCGGTTCATGACGGTGTTTTTATGTGTGCGAGTCTTTGTTTTATGTTCAGATACAAATAAAATTGATTCACATAAAAATTATTGATGAATCTAGTAAAAGTAAAAAATATATAAAAATAATTAATTTTTAGTGTATTTAGATCTTCTTAAAAAAATTATCCTAACCAGATTAAATTTCATATTACTTTTTCAAAATTAAAATAAATTATATATATAAATTTTTATTTTTTATTAGTATCAGACAGTGTATTAAACAATTATTTGGTAGTTTAATTTGTTATAGTATTTATTTGTTTAGTTTGATTTTTTATTTATTATTTGTATGTTTCAACATAATCGTAATATTAATTTTTAATATTCTATATATTATTTTACTTCAAATTTGTTATTTCAACATAATTTTAAATTATTAATATTAAACTATTTTTTTACAAAATATAATTTGAATCAATATAAAATCAATTCAAATTAAACTTTATCAACTAAATCGATTTATTAAAATTAAACCACAAATATTTTACTTTTTAGATTATATTCTTTATCTCATAACAAATCAAATTTACACAACAAACATCTCTATTTACTAGTGCACACATTACAGTAGTCGAAGAATCAAGTGAATTCAACCATCTTTAATAAGGAATACATAACCAATAAGAATAAAACGAGAAAATAATACTTATTATAAAGAAGAGATTCTTTATGAAATATTCTCTCTCTTCTAAATACTAAAATGAAAGATGTATATTGCGAATGTTTTTACCAAAGAAGTTAATCTTATTATGGTGTTTTATCATTGAAAAAAAAACAAATTTTTATATTAAAATTAATTTATTTCTAAATTTATGAAGAGACAAGATACTCCTCCTTTTTAAGTAAATGGTTAAATTCAAATAATTATCGAGTTTAATTATTAGAATTTTATTATACATTAAACAAATGAGAGTGTTAAAACCAAAATACTCCTCCCCTTCCCACAAACAAAGGCCTCCAAAAAAGAAAACAAATCGCATTCCTTGACTTCAAATCAAATCAACTCCAATAATAATCCCACGCGCCTTCTCCTTTGGTTATTTTGAATTTGGCCACTCTCTATTGCTTTGCTTTTGCTTGCTGTCTGTCACCAATCATCAATTCATTCTCTTCTTCTTCCTCTTCCTCTTCCTTTCTCCGTCGCCTCGATTCTCGTGCACGTGCATTTCCAGGTCTCTCTCTCTCTCTCTCCCTCATCGCACTGTACTTCATCTTTATTCTTTGCGCGCGTTTCACTGTGTTCGTCTTTATCTACTCTACTTTGCGGCACATTTACTTGTTTTTTCTTTCTTTTTCTTTACTATTTCTTTTCATAAATTCAAATCAAGAGTTCAACAACTTGTATTAAAATAAAACTAATCAACAATTTCATATTATTATATCAGTTCTTCAACCGTAATTCTTATTAAGTTTGCTCTACTTTGGCATAATTATCATTTCATTTCATTCTCTATGTTCGAGTTCGATTTATTCCGTTTCGAGTTCTGGATCCGAAATTTTGAGTTTCTGTTTCATTCAATTTATACTGTTTATTACTAGAATTTGGAATTCGTGTATGAGTAACGGTTCGTTTGGAATTTGTGTGTCTGTTTTTTTTTTTGGTAGGAAAAGAAATGAAGAAACCCTTGCTACACATGTAAATTACATGTCTGTTATTCAGAGACACTGAAAAGTCGATTAGATTTGCTTTAATTATTTTAATTTTATTTCGCATTTTTTATTTATTTAATGATTTTGACAAGGAAATGTGCCGTTATGAATTTTGTGGCTAAAGTGAATTGTATGTTCTTCAATTATTGTAGGTTTTTGTATGAGAGATATTCTAGGAGCTAAGAAATCGTGCATTGACTTGTTGTTTGAGTATTAAGAGCCAATTTTGATAAACTTATTAACAATCACTTCTGACAAGAGCAATATTAAAATGAGTCTTACTGTAATTACAAGTATTTTAAACAATAGCTTTACATAAAAGTCGAAATTAACTTTGGCATCTCAATTTTAAGTTTTTCATTGAACTTCTCCATTAACATTTATAGAAGCTTATACGGAAGGACCTTTTCGTAAATTTATTTTCATTGGTAAGCTCTCATAAACAACAAGCTAACTCTGATTAGATCTAAATTAGATTTGTGGGGTGTTGTTATGCCCTTGACGAGATTTAAGAAAAGTTTGAACCTGTGACATAGTTTTAAGATACGTCAAAATAGAGATAAATTAACCAAGAGCCTAGGATAATCCAGGATTTAGTCCTACTTGTTAAATTTAAAACATTATATAAACATATGCTTCGTGGTTGTAAAATAACATATTAACAAAGCATTATCAGTTCACATTTAATATACAATGGAAATCTCAGATAAACATGAAATTATTGAAATAGTATCTGTCTAGTATTTAGATTCTGTATTTCTGTATCGTGTATATGCTCTTGTACAGTTGTAATTTATCTATAGTATTTATATTCTGTGTTTCTTTACCGTGCATATGCTCTCATCTGTACGTGTAGTTGATAGTTGTTATAAATGAAAATTTTGAGTCAACATATTCAGTCAGTGTTCATTACCTAGTGGTTACTTTAAGCCTTTTTATGTTCCATCTCAATATAAAGTTTCATTTGACTTTCTGAAATATGTCAGAATCATTGTCTCATAACAGAGAACACTCTTT
>NC_021163.2:15509550-15520021 GCF_000331145.2 Cicer arietinum | reverse complement strand
CTCTTTCTCTCTGATTCTGCACTCTTACGAAGTCGAATAGAGTATGTAGAGTACATGATCTACGACTTGTTTCCAGTAACATTAGTTGCCCATGAACATAGAAGCACGACAAGCATAATTGCTGACAGTTTTTGGACATAGTTCCTCTAAACTAAATTACGAGTTACTATAGCAACTCCTACATCGCCACTCAAACTGCAATTTCTCTATCTATAATATGATTTTGCATACTCAAACTAAGCATATGTAATTTGACTTGGATCGTGTTCTAGCACATGATCAATTGGTTGACTCTTTCCAAGATTCGCTGTACTACCAAATTTTGTGAACTTTGCTCCAAATTCAGGTTGTTCAATGTGGTGAGAAGAATGAGTTTCTGACATACTTCAGAAAGTACAATGATACTTTTTATAGGGATAGAGCCTGAAGAGAACACTCCCAAGTTCTCTTCATTTTCTCAAAGTCTATTCAAGGCCGGTCCAATATATATGTAGGCCTAAAGCCAAAGTTAGAGTGACACTTTTTTTGTAAGTTAGATTGGGAGTTCTGCTTCCTTTTGGACCATGGCTGAACCCCCCCACCTGAAAGCAATGAAAGATACTGATAGAATCATCTGGTATTAGGATAAAAAGAACAATAAATAATATTACAATGTAAGGCGATTTTTAAGAGAACCTCTCCTCTACAGTCCTCACTGAGTTATCAACTAACTACTAACTTATATGCAGTCTATGTATATGAAGTCTATTTACATGTTGCAGTTAGCTTCCTCCTTTTTCCCTATTATTCACCCTCACATATGCCTTCTATTCTATCGGGTGTCTATCAGATACCTTGAAGATCAGCTGCAAAGTAAAAGTGCATACTTAGCAGTAAATTGTCACCGCGACAGTGTTTTTTGTTTTGTTCTCCTTTTTGTTTTTGGTCTAGCTATATTTCCTTAAATTTTTGGACTACAGGCCTTTGTTTTAAAACATAATCCCTGCTAACCTACCTTTTGGTTATTTGCAGCAAAAATGCCAGAAATTCAGTTGGGTGTACACACTATCAGATCACATGGAGTTAGAGTCGCAAGGATACATATGCATGACTGGTTGATTCTTTTGCTTCTTGTGCTAATTGATGCTGTCTTGAATATAATAGAGCCATTTCACCGTTTTGTTGGAGTGGGGATGTTGACGGACCTTAGCTACCCACTGAAGGATAACACTATTCCCTTTTGGGCTGTTCCAGTATGTTCTGCTTCCAATAACTTATCCTACTAAATATTTGAGATTATGTCATGTTTTCCCTTGACTTGGTCAACACTAGTAATTATAAACTCTTGAATTTTAATTTCTGAACAGATAATAGCAATATTGCTGCCACTTGCCGTCTTTCTTGTTTACTATTTCATTCGAAAGGATGTTTATGACTTTCACCACGCCATATTGGGTGCATTTCTGAGCCTTATAAAGTCTTTCATGTCCTTAAGTCATTACAGTGATACATCGTAACTTTAATATTGCCAAATGCATATCAGGCCTTCTATTTTCTGTACTCATTACTGCGGTGATAACTGATGCTATCAAAGATGGTGTTGGACGGCCACGGCCAGATTTCTTCTGGCGTTGTTTCCCTGATGGAAAGCAGGTGGGTTTTCAATTTTATCAACTACCAAGAGAGTCCTATTAATATCATTACCATGTGATACATATTTCTTTTAAGTAGTTATGTTATATGTGCTCAGCAAAAATGGCATTGCTTCATGAAATATTCAGGTGAGTGATCCAGTAACAAGTGATGTTCAATGTACTGGAGATAAAAGTGTTATTAAGGAAGGGCATAAAAGTTTCCCAAGTGGGCATACATCTTGTAAGTACTCTTTACAAACTTAGGGTCAGTGTGCAACTTGCCCAATTTCTTCTTTTTATATTGTTGAGTACTGAGTAGTCTTGTTGCCATCTGATGTCTAAGCAAGTGACAATCTGACAGTATTTCAGGGATTATAATAGAATTAATTTCGAAGGAAATGAATTGTTATAAGAATATCTGTAAATATTTAGGTGGCATGCGGGAAAAAAAAAAGAAAAACACTACCTCTTGTTTTGTTTCAAAAAGTTACTTTTTGTTTTCATTTCTTACTTTCACTGATAATTACAAAAATTTCATCTTGTGTTTACTTTTCTTTCTTTTTTTAAAAAAAAATTGTACAACAAATAGTGAAAAAATTAACAATTTGTCGCATGTAAATCTTTAAAATATTGAACCAAGTTGAAAATAAGGCGACACCTTTCTGCAATTATTAGTAACTATAAGAAATGAAAATAGAAAAATGTTATTTTGATGCCAAAGTTTCCTAACCACTTGTTTTTTATACAAATATTTAGAAATAGAAGATAAAGTGGAAAAAAAAGGTAATGTATGGTAATTATTTGTGAAAATATCAAATGAAAACAATGAACCTTTTTTAAACCAAACAAGCCCGTAAGTTTCCAAACCTGTAGAATTTTTCTTGTTTTGTGGCTCAAACATATGTTTGGGGTAGCATTTGTATTTTTGTCTCATTGTTATGTTGGGAATGATCTGTTTGTATTGTTTGTTCTCAATTTTTAATCTACTACTAGCTATATGAACTACGGGCAATGTAAACTCAGAAAGTCATTTTGTGGGCATGCAGGGTCGTTTGCTGGTCTTGTTTTCCTTTCTTGGTATCTATCAGGAAAAGTTAGAGTGTTTGACCGTAGAGGCCACGTTGCAAAGCTCTGTCTTGTTCTCTTACCAGTCCTCACGGCAGCTATGATTGGTGTCTCTCGTGTTGATGATTATTGGCACCATTGGCAAGATGTGTTTGCTGGAGGTCTTATAGGTTTGTTTATTGAAGCCAGATTGATTAAATATTTCACTAAAGCTCTTTGCAAAGTTTCTTACAAGAACTTTATTTTAGCAGGGACGGTAATATCTTCCTTTTGCTACTTACAATTCTTTCCACCTCCATATGACATTGATGGTATGTCCATGAATCGTTTCTTTCATATCATCATTCCTTTATAGTGCGTCGAATCCGTTGATATTGTTGTTATGACAAATTGCTTTTATTTTGGTCCAAGCCATATCAGCTCTATCATATACAGATCAGAAACTTTAGGTCTGGATTTATTTTGGGCTTTTGGCCAGGCTCAACTTGGTGAATTTTTTTTTACCTTTATCTAGAAAACATGTGCTCTAGCATAACACCTTTCTAGTATATCGTACAAGTTTGAATGTTTAGTGTCCTAATATGTAATTTTAAATATACATTTTTGTGTTTAAACAAACTTTCTAATTTTAAGACTTTAATTTAATTTAGACTTATTGATATGGGCTTAGTGCTGAGTTTAGATCCAAATTCAAACTAAACTTGGATTAGACCCAAACCCGTAGACTGAATTTTCAACCAAAAACCCCAGCCTGTGGTCAGCTCTTATGGATTTTCCAAGCTGGGGGGAATTGTGCTTTTCTTTCAAAATTGTAACAAGGTTTCCAAAGCCTGTAACTGCAGAACTTTTTCTAGGTTAAGTTCATGGAACTGAACAAAAATCTTTCCCGAGATATATTAATTTAGAGTCTGCTGTAGATTGGCATCTTTGTTTATGCTGCTCTTTCCCTAGATATATTAATTTAGAGTCTGCTGTAGATTGGCATCTTTGTTTATGCTGCTATGCTTCCTTGTTATCTCTGAGCAACACTACTAGCTTTTGGACTTTAAAGTTTAAGTTAGGATTTATTTGACTTTATCCTGTAGCATAAGTGCTTAAATTAGTATTTAGATATATTTATAAAATAACTATAACATTCCAATAAGTTGTTTCTAGTTTATTTTCATAACCCACTAGAATTGCCTATGAAATAACGCATTAAGTTACAAACAATAACTTAATAAGCACTTGATTAACCTATTTATTCAAAATTTCAGATACACCCTTAGCGTAATACCATATCATTCTATATGTAGGTTGGGGACCTCATGCTTATTTCCAGATGTTAGCTGAATCCCGTAATGGTGCTCAGCCTCCTGTCAACAACAACATTCATCTTGCACAATCTGCAGAGCTTCAGACTGTATCGTTGTATATCCCATCTCAGCATGATGGAGATACACGAGGCAATAGCTGGGATTCGAGCCCCATGTTAGGTGGTGGATCATCACAAAATGCAAGGACACACTGACTGCCAGCAAGACACAGGAAAGATCACCAGATGTCCATAGTCTGTAAAAATTATAGGGGTTTTGGGAGGTTCAGTTGCAGATAATCGACACTTTAGCATCGCTTTCTTTTTAAGAATGCAATGTCAGATGCCTTGGTTCTGAGATGGTTGTTGGATTGGAATATTTTGTTACCGGCCATCTATGTTTTGGCCAACTTATCTGCTTGTTGTCACGTACTGTTTTTTTGTCCATTTGCTATATACAAGGAGAATGTTTAGTCGGCTCGATGGGATCAAAGTATGTACGATTTTGCAACACGAGGAAAGATAGAGAAAATATGAAATGATTTTTGAAAACTCCTTAGATTGTGTATGTAAAATAAGTGGCTGGGATATTTTTGATTTGTTATTTCCAAAACATATTTCTCCTATTTTAGTGTTCATCTAGATTAATTAATTCACGGATGGTCGATAACATCTTAATATTAATTAATTAAATATTGATTAATAGTGAGAACCGACTAAAAGTGAGTTTGACTATATTGGTGTGATACGTTTCGAAATGATCTAAAGAAAGCAACATAATACTAATATATTTATTTATATTGAGTATCTCTATAAAGAGATTGAGCAACTCACAGTATAAAACAAATAATTTGAATGATAGTTGAATAAATCAACATAGATTTATGTTATGTACACATCAATAAATGAGCCAAATTTGACAATAACCAAGACGCCTTGAATCTTTACTTTTTTGTTTCTTTACTGTGAGCTAGCAAGATCATGGTATCTGCTATACAAAACAGGACACTCCCATCTCATGTGGTAACTAATGATGATGCTTCCATTGACTCTGGCCATAACCGTCTTCTTCAACTTGGTTACAAACAAGAACTCAAGCGCGATCTCTCGTAAATATTCTTTCATTTATTTTTCCTTTACTATTTCTTTTTCAATTTTGGTTTGGATAAATTGGAGTTGGTTTTTTAACTGCAGGGTCGTTTCAAACTTTGCACTTTCATTTTCAATTATATCAGTGCTCACTGGTATCACTACCCTTTACAACACTGGGTTGAACTTTGGTGGTCCAGTTTCCATGCAATATGGTTGGTTTTTGGCTTCTGCTTTCACCATGCTTGTTGCACTTTCAATGGCTGAAATTTGTTCAGCTTATCCAACTTCTGGTGGTCTTTACTATTGGAGTGCCAAGCTTGCTGGTCCCAAGAGGGCCCCATTTGCCTCATGGATTACTGGCTGGTACTCTACAAATAGCACTCTCTCCTCCTAATATCTTCTTTATACATCAACACTTCATGATTTTTTTTCCTAGTTAAAAATTGAATTTATAATTTTTTATCCTAACAATGTTTTTGAAATTGAAGATGCAATTCCAAATTTCAATATAATGCATCATGATTGTTATTTTTGTTATGTGTTGACATATACTATCTTTTATCTTTGTCTCTAAATATAGAACCTTCTTGAGATTTTTACTGTCATGAAAACATAAACTAACTTTTTCTCCTGAAGAGCAAATTACTGGCAAAATAATTTTACTTATTACTAAATTTAATATGACCACCAACTTTCTTAATTCGTCAACAAAATCTTATATTGAAGTACGAAGGTAGAACACGCCATGCAGACATTGCTGCATAGAACCATTTTCTTCATTGTCATATGATTGATTTTGGATTCATTTATCTGATGCACCATCCATTGTTTCTCTTTTCTTGCAGGTTCAATATCATAGGCCTGGTATTGCTGAGAAGTTACATGTTCTAGAATTCGATATTCAAACTTGTGTGGGATGTAGATTTCTAATAATAATTTTGAAGCTACAAATTTTGACATTTCTCTTCATTTTTCCAGTGGGCAGGGACAACAAGTGTAGATTTCTCACTTGCACAACTCATTCAGGTCATAATTCTCCTTAGTACTGGTGGGAAAAATGGTGGTGGATATGTAGCCTCTAAATATGTTGTTCTTGCTTTCCATGGTGGAATTTTGCTCCTTCATGGTATAATTAATAGCCTTCCTATTTATGTGTTATCATTTTTGGGGCAACTAGGTGCTATTTGGAATGTCTTAGGTATGAAGAAATCCTCTAATTGATTTGTAGGACAAAGTCTTTATTTTTCAATTACTAATAGGAATATGGAAATTTTTAGGTGTTTTTGTGCTTATGATTCTCATTCCATCTGTTGCAACGGAAAGGGCTAGTGCCAAGTTTGTTTTCACTCATTTCAATGCTGATAATGGGAATGAAATCAATAGTAGACCCTACATGTTTCTATTGGGACTTCTAATGAGTCAGTATACCCTATCAGGATATGATGCGTCAGCTCATATGGTAAATCTTTTTTACACTTTTTCTTCTTTTTCACAAAATTTGTTGGCTTAAAAACACCTATAGCACCGATACTTCAGATTGAAAGCATGTTTAGTATTCAACACGTGTTCGTGTCTGACACCAACACGTGTAATTATATTCAATTACTTCTGTTTTTCAAATTATTATCAGTGTCGGCATGTCAGTATCGTATGTAGTGTCTGCATAAGTGTTTCATAGAAAAAGACTTCTAATTTATTGCTGTTAATATTCAGTGTATGTTTTAATTATTCTTTGATTCATTTTAGGCTAATTGATAGTAGTCCTAGTCAATACAATTTCCTAGGCATTAAATGTAATTATTGCAGCATCATTATAAATATGAAGGTGTGTGATCTCATTAGAGGCACAAGAAACACAACAAATCACATATTTTACATGGTATCAGGGCAAGTTCTGATTCTGTGACCCGTCTTTATGCTTCACTACCACTGCCGGCGGCGGCAAATGCCGCCGGCAGCACCACCTTTTTCAATCTTTCAATTTTTTAGCTTTATACAATCATCTGTCACCATCAACTCCGACTGCATTTCTAGCAACCAGCCACGACGTTACAGTTTGCCTCAAAAGCACAACCTTCACTATGTATTTTTCAGTGACTTTTTTTTTTCTTTCAAACACAGTTGTGCCTTACACCAGCTGTCACTTTTTTGTTCTTTTTTTTTACGTTGTTACAGCTGTGCCAACACCAGCTGCCCCTTTTCTAGTGCGCATCCAAAACCAACAAACACCGCCGCACAATCCTTCGGCGAGCACGACGGTGCTTCTCCCGTCGCCAACCAACATTGCACACGTGTCACGCGCATCTATCTTCTCTATGTATGGGTCTCACGCGCCTCCACCAAATCTGTGTGTGAGAATGCATACACCTGTCTCCGGCCCCCTTCTGCAGGTCTTTTCATGATGTAGTGATTTTTCAGCAACCTCTTATTTTTCAACTCTTCGTTCCATATTGTATCTACTGTTGTGAGAACGTAGTTTCAAGAACAAGGTACCATTTGCTCAGACAATCATTTTATTCCCACCGACGATCAACCCGTGGTGACTCTAATCCTACATATGAATCATATTAGTGGCGCCTTTTATTCCCACTGACGATCAATCCAGTGGTGAGTGTATTCCCACATATGAATCATATTAGTGGCACATTTTATTCCCACCGATGATCAATTCAACGGTGAATCTTTCACACATGAATCATTAATGGTGTCTTCTCTTTTCAAACTAGTCCAACAATAGTCAAACTTAGTTTCATTTTTTATGTGATAAAATGTTTTTGATGTAACAAACTTAAAGCATAGTAAGCTTTAGCTTGAGGAGGAGTGTTAAAATTCAGTGTATGTTTTAATTATTCTTTGATTGTGCAACATTCTAGGCTAATTGATAGTAGTCCTAGTCAATACAATTTCCTAGGCATTGAATGTAATTATTGCAGCATCATTATAAATATGAAGGTGTGTGATCTCGTTAGAGACACAAGAAACACAACAAATCACATATTTTACAATTGCAAACTTGCATTTTCAGACAGAGGAAACTAAGGGTGCTGATAGGAATGGACCAAAAGGAATTATAAGTGCTGTTGGGATATCTATTATTGTTGGATGGGGTTACATAGTAGGTATTACCTTTGCAGTTACTGACATCCCTTACCTTTTGAGTGAAAACAATGATGCCGGTGGTTATGCCATTGCTGAAATATTTTATCAGTCATTCAAGAGAAGATATGGAAATGGAATTGGGGGCATTATTTGTTTGGCAATAGTTGCTGTTGCCATTTTTTTCTGTGGTATGGGTACAATAACTAGCAATTCAAGGTAACTAACTCATTGTAATTGCTCTCAGTGAGCATTCCATATATACAAGAGGGATTAAACTTGTATAGTTACTTATGATGCTTAAAATTTTTACAGGATGGCTTATGCTTTCTCAAGAGATGGGGCCATGCCATTTTCATCTTTGTGGCATAAAGTTAACAAGCAGGATGTCCCTATATATGCAGTTTGGCTTTCTGTTTTCATGTCATTTTGCATGGCCCTAACAGTATGTATTTTATCCTAAGATTTCTTATTCCTTTTTTAATAAGCTGCAAATTAAAAAATGTAGTTTTTTAAATAAACAATGCTTAGAGTTGCACAGTACAAAACTATGATTAAATATGACAGTCCATATTACAAATTACTCATCGCTTAATTCTGTTAAATTATTTCACTCTTAACTCCATTTGTTACGCTACGTTACTCTCGACTGACTGCCTACTTATCAACGAATATTAGTCACACTCAGCAAAGTGAAAACAGTAATTAATGAAAACCAAATATTTTGTAATAGTGATTGTGTCTTATGCTAAATATATTGTATCTCTAGCTATCAGCTCCTTTCATTCTACTTATGTATGTCAAATGTGTAAAACTCAAATTGAACTATTTATACTGCAGTCTCTTGGAAGTATAGTAGCATTTCAAGCTATGGTGTCAATAGCAGTGATTGGCCTCTACATTGCTTATGCACTACCTATCTTCTTTAGGGTGACCTTGGCACGTAAACACTTTGTTGCTGGACCTTTCAACTTGGGCCGCTATGGAATCATTATTGGGCTGGTTGCAGTTATTTGGGTGGTGATCATATCCATCCTATTCTCATTACCTGTTTCTTATCCAATAACTATTGAGACACTTAATTATACACCTGTTGCACTTGGATGTTTTATCATTCTTGTAGTTTCTTACTGGTTAATAAGTGGTAGGCATTGGTTTAAAGGGCCTATAACCAACTTAGAAAAATGAAGTTGTATACCTATTTTAGTAAATTGAACACATATTTAATATTATGATAGTTTTTTGAAACAATGTATATGCATTTATTTTGTCTATCATATAGGGTATTGGATATATTCATGTTTTTATTCATGTTATTGATACATTGAATGCGTCAACGCGTGAGTTTGCTCACTACAGAAAATCTACATAAAAAAATGTACCCTCCTTATTATACCTATACCCCCAAAAATAGAATGAAATGACTATTTTGCCCTCGTATAAATAATAAAACCTCAAAAAATTACCATTCCACACTTTCACATTTCCGGAACAGAGAGTAAGTTTTTTTTCAAAATTTCCGGAGAAGTTGAGAAACAAGTTTTCCGGTACAGAGCGTGTATTCCGGAAACGTTGTTTTAAAGTTTTCCGGTACCGGAAATCTTGTAGGAAGTTTTCCGGTACAGAAGAGTGTTCCGGAATACTTGTTTTTAACATATCCGGTACAGAAAGCGTTCCGGAAAACTTGATTGCCAACATTTCCGGTAGTTACCGGAGAACTTGAGCATCAAGTTTTCCGGAAGTTATGTTATTTATTTATTTTTTTTAATTTAATTAATTATAATTTTATAACTTATTGTGATTTAATTCTTTTAATATTTTAATTTTTCAGTGGGTGCACGAGGAAGAGACGGCAAAATCATACGAATTACACGGGACACTGAGACTTCTACATCGACTCCAATGAATCCCCCAGAGAGGATTCGACCGACAGCTTCAAGGAGAAGAAGACGTATGATTATTGAAGATGATGATGAGGGACATAATGATCAGGGGGAGCCTTCTACAGTGCATGAGGAAGATGTGGTACATGAGCATATGGTGCACGAGCAGGTGGATGTACATGAGCAGGAGGAGGCTGCACCTGCTCATGAGGGAGAGCATATGGAGGAGGAACATGATGGAGCTGAGGGACCTGGTGAGCTCACACGGTATCCTGGAGGACCTTATGATTTGTATGTCCTTACACGATACCGTTATCATGTTTCAGCTAGACTATGGTTTGGCGAGGTATATTAAATTAATTATTACGTATTTAAATTAATTATTATTTGTTGTCTAAATTTAATTTTAATGTCATATTTTTTTTTTT
>NC_021163.2:15497802-15505234 GCF_000331145.2 Cicer arietinum | reverse complement strand
TACTGTACCGGAATACTTGCCAACCAAGATTTCCGGTACACAAATTTTCTCTTATGTACCGGAAAAGTCAGTTTAAACATTTCCGGTACTATACTCTGTACCGGAAAACTCAGTTTTAACATTTCCGGTACTTTACTCTGTACCGGAAATCTTGTTTCAAGTATTCCGGTAGTTACCGGAAAACTGCCACTTACCGGAAATCTGTTTTACGGCTGGGTTTGTGACAAAATGGTGAAAAAAATATTTACATTTCCGGTATAATAGTCATTTACAAAATGGTGAAAAAAATTGAGGGTAATTTTAGCATTTTCGAATTTTTTTGGGGGTACAAGGCAAAGTGTGGGGGTACAAGGGAAATTTTTCTCATATCCATCCTATTCTCATTACCTGTTTCTTATCCAATAACTATTGAGACACTTAATTATACACCTGTTGCACTTGGATGTTTTATCATTCTTGTAGTTTCTTACTGGTTAATAAGTGGTAGGCATTGGTTTAAAGGGCCTATAACCAACTTAGAAAAATGAAGTTGTATACCTATTTTAGTAAATTGAACACATATTTAATATTATGATAGTTTTTTGAAACAATGTATATGCATTTATTTTGTCTATCATATAGGGTATTGGATATATTCATGTTTTTATTCATGTTATTGATACATTGAATGCGTCAACGCGTGAGTTTGCTCACTACAGAAAATCTACATAAAAAAATGAAGTAAAGATTCAATATAGTCATTGAGAAAAAATAAAAGAAATTTTTAGTTGTAGATAACATTAAACAGGGATAATTTAGACTACTTTCTTTATATTTTGTTTGGGTGATAAAGAAAAGATGAAGCAAGAAAAGAAAGAAAAAAATGAGAAAAAAGAATAGAAAATAAATTGATTATTTAGTAGTTTGGTATAAGAGAAATTGAAAATAAATTACAATATAAAAGAAATATGTGTATTTATAAAATCACATAAACTTTTTTAAGAAAAAAATTAATAAATAATAAAATTAAAATATGAATATACATTACAAAAAAAGTTATAAAATATAAAAAGAAAAGTAAAGAGAATAAACATAAAATAAATTCGTAATAATAAAATGAAAATATTTTAATTTAATAAACTACAAATATTATATTTTTATCCTCTTTATATGTTTTAAAATAACATTTTTACAAAATTGTATGTAAAAAACAAACTTTTAGTTGAAGCGTTAAAATCATTTATTTTCATTGGATGGTTGTGTAAAATGACTTCAGTTTGTCGGTGCATATAAATTTCTATTGTTTTTTTCTTCTTTCATTTACGTTGAATTATTAAAATAATTATTTTAATTTCTATTGTTTTTCTCTTCTTTCATTTTCGTTTTTTTTATGAACCAAACAAAGTATAAAGAAAATATAAGCTAATTTATCTCGGTTGATTAAATATTACCCTTATTTTTCTCCATGATTATATTGGATCTTTTCGTTGTTTTTAGAGAATGAAATGAATCTTCATTCTAAAAAAATAATTATGAGTTTGAGTCCTTTTATTACGGGTTTATTTTTTTAAAAATATAATCACTTTTTTAGAAAAAATTTCTTCATTATTAAAAACTTAAAAAAAAAACTAGAATAATTTAATAATTACGGATGTTCATAGTTAAACTGACTCAAAATTTTAAAAATTACACAAAATTGAATATTATTAGATATTTTTGAATTTGTATAAACACATTGATAAGATTAGATTTCAAAGCTGTTTTTTAAAACTAAACCATACCCACAGATATAAATTTTAATACTTATTTATTTATTTTTGAAAAATACTTATTTATTTTTTATTAGTATGATATATTACATTTATATCTTATTTGTTAATTTCAAATGTCTTATGTAAGACCCATAATTTTAAAGTACACTTTATGTATTTTATATGTTTTGGATTTTGGCTCGGAGGCTTTTTAGCCAAAGTTAATAATATTATGGAGTTTATAGGATCAAAAAGTTATTTTGACACCGTTTAGAATTACTCGTCGATAAATAAATTTAAATTAAGTGCGGTAAATCCTTTACGGAGAATTTAATGCGTTACGGGTGAAATGGTAATTTAACAAATATCTAGATATTTTGAGATATTTGTTAAGTTATATTTAATATATATATATATATACTTGGAGAGAATAGAAAGAAAGGAAATTAGAAGGAAGGAAAAGGAAAAGAAAAGGTTATATAAAGGAAAGAAGGAAATAGAAAGGAAGGAAAAACAAAGAAAGGAAAAAGGAAGGAAGGAAAAAACTGATTTTCCATCTTCTTCCTCTGCCAAAAACCATTAGAGTTAAACGAGTATTAAAAATGGGGAATCTTTTAATACCTCGGTTTACTTAATGTGTATTTGAGGAAAATGTTTAAGTTAACTGGGCGTTGAGAATGGGGAATCTCTTAATGTCTCGGTTACTTAACTATCGTTTTTGAAAATCGTTTCGGTAAATGAGTATTAAGAATGGGGAATCTCTTAATGACTCGTTTACTGCATGTTTTGCGAGAAAATCGTTTAAGTCAAAAGTATATTAAGAATGGGGAATCTCTTAATATGACTGTTTGCTTAACGTTTTGTTTTGAAAATCATTAAGTTAAATCGGTATTAAGAACGGGGAATCTCTTAATGACTTATTTAATTAATGTTGTTTGAAAGTCGTTTCGGTAAATGAGTATTAAGAATGGGGAATCTCTTAATATGACTGTTTGCTTAACGTTTTGTTTTGAAAATCATTAAGTTAAATCGGTATTAAGAACGGGGAATCTCTTAATGACTTATTTAATTAATGTTGTTTGAAGGTCGTTTAAGTTAAATGGGTATTAAAAATGGGGAATCTTTTAATATCTGCATTTGCTTAACGATTGTTGTGAATGGAGTCTGTGTATGCTCATGCATTTCATTTGGTAAATTGTGTCGACCCGTGATAGGTGACACCTTGGTAAACTGTACGGACCCGTGATAGGTTGTACGTTTGCGATTTATATTTTAGTAAATCGTGTTGACCCGTGATAGGTGACACTTCGGTAAACTGTACTGACCCGTGATAGGTGGTACATTTACGATTCCCGCTTTTTCTTTTAGTAAATCGTGTTGACCCGTGATAGGTGACACCTCGGTAAACTGTATTGACCCGTGATAGGTGGTACGTTTATGATTTACGCATTTTAGTAAATCGTGCTGACCCGTGATAGGTGGCACCTAGGTAAACAGTACTGGTCTGTGATAGGCGGTACGTTTACGATTCCCGCTTTTTCTTTTAGTAAATCGTGTTGACCCGTGATAGGTGACACCTCGGTAAACTGTACTGACCCGTGATAGGTGGTACATTTACGATTTCCGCTTTTTCTTTTAGTAAATCGTGTTGACCCGTGATAGGTGACACCTCGGTAAACTGTACTGACCCGTGATAGGTGGTACATTTACGATTTATATTTTTGGTGAATTGTGCTGACCCGTGATAGGTGGCACCTTGGTAAATTGTACGGACCCGTGATAGGTTGTACGTTTGCGATTTATATTTTAGTAAATCGTGTTGACCCGTGATAGGTGACACCATGGTAACTGTACTGACCCGTGATAGGTGGTACATTTACGATTCCCGCTTTTTCTTTTAGTAAATCGTGTTGACCCGTGATAGGTGACACCATGGTAACTGTACTGACCCGTGATAGGTGGTACATTTACGATTTACATTTTTGGTGGATTGTGCTGACCCGTGATAGGTGGCACCTCGGTAAACAGTACTGGTCTGTGATAGGCGGTACGTTTACGATTCCCGCTTTTTCTTTTAGTAAATCGTGTTGACCCGTGATAGGTGACACCATGGTAACTGTACTGACCCGTGATAGGTGGTACATTTACGATTTCCGCTTTTTCTTTTAGTAAATCGTGTTGACCCGTGATAGGTGACACCATGGTAACTGTACTGACCCGTGATAGGTGGTACATTTACGATTCCCGCTTTTTCTTTTAGTAAATCGTGTTGACCCGTGATAGGTGACACCTCGGTAAACTGTACTGACCCGTGATAGGTGGTACGTTTATGATTTACGCATTTTAGTAAATCGTGTTGACCCGTGATAGGTGGCACCTCGGTAATTGGTACTTTGGCCTGCGATAGGCGGTACAATTATGATTTACGGCCCTTCGAGGAGGGTTTTGGTTTGGAATTCCGAGTCCATGCATTTTGGCATATACGCATTGCATTAGGGTGCTTGGCACACGAGTCGTGTTTGAATCAAGTATATGATTGAGTGGTTTGAATTGGAATTGTTGTGGTAATTGTGTTGGAATTGCTAAGTGTTATGTATTGATTATCGTGTGTGAGTGCGATGGATTGTAAAACTGTTTCGAAAACCAATTCGTCGTGGTGATTGTGTGGGTTTTGCTAAGTGTTAAGTTTTGGAGTTATGTGTGAGTGTGATTGAATTAGTTTAAGTATTTTTGGAAGAATAAGCAGGGAAATCGATTTCCCAATCGATTGGATGAGTTGCAGGAAGTTCACTATTTTAACCTAATCGATTTGCCAATCGATTGTATAAATATATCTTTCAAAATCTTTTACGAAATCGATTTGGAAATCGATTGGCAGAGAGGCAGGAAATCAGCAAAACTGCCAAAATCGATTTGGAAATCGATTTGGCAACATAGGGACTCATCAGAACTGACAAAATCGACTTAGAAATCGATTTGGTCATGCCAAAAACTCAGCAGAACTGACCAAATCGATTTGGCAATCGATTGGCTCAGCAAAAGTCCTTATTTTGAGTTAGATAATCGATTGCTCAATTGATTTGTCAATGCTTTGGTCAGTTATGTATTACTTGATGGTTTGAGAACTTCATTTTGAGTTCATTATTAATTGGCAAGCATTATATGAACTTTTAGCATATGGAAAATCCTTTTAAGGTGCATGCTTAGTTGAAAGGTTATTTTTAGCATTCAAAACTTAAATGTTATGTGTTAACTGTTATTTTCGGTTGGTGACCTTTACAATTATTGTGGAAATCTGGGCTTTGCCCTCAGATGAGAGTCAGAACGATCCTACCGATTCGTACCCTACGGACGGGAATTGAGATGGGAACGCTTGACTGCAGCTACGTTAGGAGAATCTCACGGGGCGCGTGAAGATCACTCCGGGTGTTTAGTTGTGTTGTAAAATGATCAGATTAGGTTGACATAGAGGGATCTGATGTCTTTCTTTTGTATTGCATTTATTTTAAAATGGAAGACTGTACCTATACTAATATTGTCAGCTTGACATGTTATTTTCGATGGGTTACATGTACCATTTGTTGTTGGGTAAATGGTTTGGATTTATAATTGGAGTAACTTTTGCGCTGCTTGTAAATTATAATGACTCAATTATTTATCCAAAGGCATTTCTTTTTTTTATTTCTCTGCTTTATTTTAAATTATTTTGAAAAAAAAAAAATATTCTCTCGCTTTGAAAAACGGGGTGTTACATCTTACCTAACAATACTTATCAATTTAATTTAATCATTTTATTTATGATAGACCCGTTTATTTAAGTTTCTTTATAAAAATAATTATAGTATTTTATATTTTTGTTTTAACATTTTTCTAAAATAATGTTAAAAATAAAGCCTCAATTGAAAAATTGATTTAAATAGTTTATTTTAAAATATTATTTTATATAATTTATTTATTTGATAAAACTTTTGTAATAATAAATTTTCAAAAAATTATTAAAATAAAAAACTATTTTAAGTAACTCTTCGTAAAAATTATTTTTGAAAGATACATTTTTTTTAAATTAAAAAAATCTCTAATAATTAATATCGAATTTGTTTAATGTCATTTTTTTTAATCGGTAACAAATATGACAGAAACAACTTCTACTGTTTTAAGTAATTTTTCATAAAAAATATTTTTTTAAATACAAACTCAATTTTTTTAAAATTTTAAAAAACAGATCCAATATATTTCAAACATAATTAATCATTGTTATTTCAAAATATTAAATCTTAATATATTATATTATATTTTGCACCAACCTTAACATTTTATTATGTTTTTATAATATTAATATATTATTACAATTGTATTTTGATATTCTAAAGTCGGTCCAAATTAAAACGCATGTTATTGGATCAAATTCTTGAAGGCTTCGTCACTGTTTCTCACTTTTAATCTATGTTTAAATTTTTTTGTCGGTAGTGAAAATGCCTGTAAAATTTATTCGAGTTAAGTGAGAGAAAGTTTGTCTTTCGCTTGTGAAATAGATTTGTGGGTTCAGAGGTTGAAGAACTTTATCTATGCTATATTAGACAAATGAGTTGGTGTTTGAAATTAAAATGAACAGCAAGGTTTTGGCTTATATGGATTA
Source organism: Cicer arietinum (assembly GCF_000331145.2). Taxonomy (NCBI): domain Eukaryota; kingdom Viridiplantae; phylum Streptophyta; class Magnoliopsida; order Fabales; family Fabaceae; genus Cicer; species Cicer arietinum. The sequence continues at coordinate 15,498,868 of NC_021163.2, read as the reverse complement.
GATAGATCTGGTGTTTTGCTTGTATCATCTTGGGTGTCGAATTGATGAAAAGACTTAGTTTTGGTGTGTGAGAAAGTGGACATAGGTAAACCAGGTTGGGTTAATAATGGGTTGATAAGAAAGGTGGGTGATGGAAGTATTACCTTTTTTGACAAGATAATTGATTGAAGGGAGGTGTTTTGTGTGAGCGATTTAATTGGTTATTTGTTCTAGTAGATAATAAATTGATCTATGTAGCTGAGATGAGTAGCCTTGGGTGGGGTGGTGAAGAATGCATTTATTTGTCTCCAAGGAGAATCTTGTGTCGGAATGTAGTGTTTTGTTGGAATAAATTGTTTCCCAGGAAAATACATCAGATAGTTGGACTTGGAAGCATAATCATGGTGGTATGTACTATGTAAAATATGTTTATTATGTTTTAGCAGATGTCTCGGGCGAAGTAGATGAACCTTTGAGTGACATTATTTGAAATAAATTGGCGTATGGCTTTTTTATTATTATATCACTAAAACAAAAATTAAATACCACAATACCACTCTTTTCAAATTATGTACCAAACTACCATTCTTTTTCAACTTTCTATTCCTTTCTCTTAGAAATCGGTCCTTGCCCCTAAACTTTTTTTAGAGAAGGAAGGGAAATCGGTTTCCCCAATACCGATTTCTCAACTAATTTTTTTTTTTTTTTAATTTTTGTTTTTTCTAATTATTAAATTTATTTTATCATTTATAAAATTATTTTTATTAGTGGTACTATTTAATAGGCACATATATAGGGAATTTGATCAATTAATAAAGCCACGTTCATCCGCTGAGAAATAATGCAACACATTATTTTTCGTTAACATCTTTCTTAATAATAAATATATATTTTATTAATCAATAATTATTATTTTAATTAAATAATTAATTTAAGTTTCATTTATTATTAATTTAATTAAATAATTAATTTAATTTTCATTTATTATTTAATTAAGTAATTAATATTTTAATTTAATAAATAAATACAATGTTAATTTTATATTTTATAATTATTAAAAAAAATTAATTAAATGGACTCAATAAAA
>NC_021163.2:15493992-15494485 GCF_000331145.2 Cicer arietinum | reverse complement strand
AGTATGATAAAGAAGGAGAAAGGAAAGAGAATACCACACAAAGATTTATCCTGGTTCACCCAACGTGGGTTACGTCCAGTCCTCACACTGTGAGATTTTCCACTAAGTGTTTAAAATGAAGAACCTTCTTAATCTTACAACACCTAGAATAAATCAACCTTGATCTATTTCTTTCTTAATTACTTTCCACCCAGAAAGCAATCACAACACCTATCTAACCTTGATAGGAAGCAATCTTAAACAAACTATAAAGAAACTCTTATAGTTTGAGTTTTTACAAATGATTGAATTTGACAGAATCTGATATTGCTCAACTCTTGTTTGAGAATAGATTCTTTACAGAGTATCTAATGACAATTTCGCAGCTGATATGTGAATTAGCAGTAGTAACAGTTTCGCGAATTGCAGAAAGTGATGTTTCCTCTGTTTTTGAAGAATTTCAAGCTTAAGTTGATTGTATATTGTTGATTACTTAGCACTTGAATTTCTTACT
>NC_021163.2:15493000-15493973 GCF_000331145.2 Cicer arietinum | reverse complement strand
TTTGTTGGACAGTGCTTTTTTGACTAAAACATTATTTTGGAATAAAAATAATACTTCTTTGAAAAAGCTTTTTGACTTTTAATGTTTTAGCATTGAAAGCATTTCTATCCTTTCTTTGAAGTTTCTTCATTGATCTTGGATGGTACATTATCTGTCTTGAGTCTTGAGTGTAGCTAGAAGAGGTTGGAGAAGATTTGAAGCGAATTGCAGACTGAAACAGAGAGGATGCAAGGCTGCTGTTGATGTGCAGAAAACGGAGAATGATTAACGTTCTTGGTTTTGTCAGTTTGAACGTTCTTGAGCTTCAATAATCATTCTGGAGTTCCCGTTTTGAATGTTCTGTATTTCCTTTGTTCTTGTCTTGTCATATACCCAGTTTGATCAAGTTTTCTTGACATTTGAATTTTGGAGTTCTTAAGCCGTCATGACTTTTGTCCATGTTTAAACTCTTTGATCTTTGCGATCAAATATCCTTTTTGAGTCTGGATTATTTGTACTTGTTCCTTGCCATGTACTTGTTAGATATGAATGATTTCCAGAGCAGATTCTTTGTTAACGATGTAGATAAACTTTGAACAACATGCTGTGATAGATAATTCGGTGAAGCTGAAGATCATTCTCTGTTTATGATGCAGAATGATCTTGTTGTTGTCTTTTCTTGTATTTGCTTGATTCTGCTCTTAATTAAAACCACTCAAGAACACAAGTTAAATTAACATAACATTTAGAATCATAATTAACATTCTTAATTAACCTTTGTTTATTTTCATCAAAACTTTAAAATAGAGAGTTTGTCTCAACAATCTCCCCCTTTTTGATGATGACAAACATGTTAATTTAGATTTTAATTTGATTCTAATATAAAGAGCTGTAACAGCTCCCCCTCAATTTGTGCATTTGTTAATTCAACATTAAATAAAATATTTAAATGCAATCAGAAAGAGTTTCATTAAAGATAACAAAAGTTCATTAA
>NC_021163.2:15453889-15484496 GCF_000331145.2 Cicer arietinum | reverse complement strand
TTTTGTCCTTTCTTTGACATTTCTTCATTGATCTTGGATGGTACATTATCTGTCTTGAGTCTTGAGTGTAGCTAGAGGAGGTTGGAGAAGATTTGAATCGAATTGCAGACTGAAACAGAGAGGATGCAAGGCTGCTGTTGATGTGCAGAAAACGGAGAATGATTAACGTTCTTGGTTTTATCAGTTTGAACGTTCTTGAGCTTCAATAATCATTCTGGAGTTCCCGTTTTGAATGTTCTGTATTTCCTTTGTTCTTGTCTTGTCATATACCCAGTTTGATCAAGTTTTCTTGACATTTGAATTTTGGAGTTCTTAAGCCGTCATGACTTTTGTCCATGTTTGAACTCTTTGATCTTTGCGATCAAATATCCTTTTTGAGTCTGGATTATTTGTACTTGTTCCTTGCCATGTACTTGTTAGATATGAATGATTTCCAGAGCAGATTCTTTGTTAACGATGTAGATAAACTTTGAACAACATGCTGTGATAGATAATTCGGTGAAGCTGAAGATCATTCTCTGTTTATGATGCAGAATGATCTTGTTGTTGTCTTTTCTTGTATTTGCTTGATTCTGCTCTTAATTAAAACCACTCAAGAACACAAGTTAAATTAACATAACATTTAGAATCATAATTAACATTCTTAATTAACCTTTGTTTATTTTCATCAAAACTTTAAAATAGAGAGTTTGTCTCAACAAAATGAAACTTAAATTAATTATTTAATTAAAATAATAATTATTGATTAATAAAATATATATTTATTATTAAGAAAGATGTTAACGAAAAATAATGTGTTGCATTATTTCTCAAAGGATGAAAGTGGCTTTATTAATTGATCAAATTCCCTATATATGTGTCTATTAAATAGTACCACTAATAAAAATAATTTTATAAATGATAAAATAAATTTAATAATTAAAAAAACAAAAATTAAAAAAAAAAATTTGTTGAGAAATCGGTATCGGGGAAACCGATTTCCCTTCCTTCTCTAAAAAAAAAAAAAAAGTAGTTGAGAAAGTTTAGGGACAAGGACCGATTTCTAAGAGGAAAGAATAGAAAGTTGAAAAAGGATGGTAGTTTGGTATATAATTTGAAAAAAGTGGTATTGTGGTATTTAATTTTTATTTTAGTGGTATAATAATAAAAAAGCCCTTAATGTATCTCTTTTCGCGTGGAAATTTTTGACTAATAAATTACACATGAAAGATAATTTGACTACTCAGTGAGTTGTTTGAGCAACATTCCATTTCATGTGTTGGTGGGTGCGATGGGACAGAAAAAGTTAAACACTTATTTTTTAAGTGTCTTATTTTTTTATAGTATATACACATTTTTTAGAATAACTCGGAATCATAAATATTTTCTAGAATGAAACCTCTACTTTTGTAGACAGTTTAAATATATTTTTTTAGACAAAATTATGTGTCAAAGACTTCAAATTATTTGATTTGAATGTATATATACTATTTAAAAACTAGTAATTAAGTGGTGTTTAAGCATGACATCATAAAATACTTTAATTTACTCAAATTAAGGTTACATCATGGTGGTGGCTCAAAGTGGCTCAAAACTAAAGCTAAAGACATTTCTTATTCTTTCAATCAATTGTGGGGAAATCTGTGCTTGAATGTCTCAATGTCACCTTGTAACTTATTTTATTGTCTCTTATTGATTTGTGTTTATGAGCTTTACAGTGAGCTTTTAGTTACGACGCTAGCTATAAATATTTTGTAAATTGTTTTTGTTATTCTTGATATATATATATATATATATATATATATATTGACTTGTTAGAAAAATAAAAATTATATCGAATCAGTTTGGAAACGTGTTATTCAAACCAAATCACATATGATTTTATTTTTAGAACAAATAATTTTTTATTTCATAATTAATTTAAACCGCACCATAAACATTACTAAATATAATTTCCAGAAGGAAAAACATATTTTATACTTTTTTGTCTCGAATTATAGTAGAAAACTCGAAACAACTTCCGTCGTCGATATTTTAGAAGAAATTTTCCTTGGCCATAGCGAATACTCAAAATCTAACTTGTCTGACGTTCTTATCTTATATATATAAATAAAATGCGTGTTCCAAAAAAATTAAATAAAAAAATATGAAATGATTGATGTTTATTTCTTTGGCAAATATGACCGTGTATATATGATAAAATTATACTGTGACGTGATATATGATATAATTATATTGAATAATTATTATATATGAATAAAATAATTTTTAATTTTATTTTTAACTTTTAAAATTATTTATTTTTATAATTTAATAAATAATATATAAATAATTAATACATTTAAATGAGATCGTATAATATATAATTTAAAATATATTAAATTATCATTATTTTAGTTAAAAAAATTTAAAAAAATAATTTAAATTTTAAAATTTTGAAATAAAAGATAAATTCTACAAATTGATAAATTAGAAAAATAAAATTATAAATAAAATTATATTTTTTAAAATTAAATTCATACATATTGACTTCTTAACACTACGCTGACATGTTACCGCGTTATATAAAATCAATTTAATTTGATAATTTTTTTTGTCTTAAAAAAGATGATAAATATCATTATAATTATATAATTAATTCATATAATTATGAGATTATAAATTCAAACATAGAATAAAACATTTAATATAACAATATCGATATTTATCAAATAAAATTAACTATGTCCATATGAATAAACAAGGAGTTGAACACTAAATAAATAAATAATATTTAGTTTTGAAAGAATATAAAATAATAATAATAATAAAAGAGAAAAAATAGTGTTGTAATAATAATGAGAAGGTAAGTTTAAAAAAAGAAACAAAAAAAATAATAATGAGAAGGTAAGAGAGTCCGCGAGAAGGAGGGAAACACATGATTGTAGTATGCGGCAACAAATCTCTTTTCCTTCTTCATTCATATATACATCCATTCCTTCTTCATCTTCTCTCTCTCTCTCTCTCTTCCCTGCTTTCTTTCTTCAATCAAACAAACAGATCCGTTTACACACAAAAAAAAAACGATTCCCTTTAAATTTCTTCGGTTCTCTGTTTTTTATTTTTTAAACCAATGGGTTCTGCCAAACAAGTAGTTATAATAGGCCATAATAATAATATTTCACACGATTCTGGTAATGCTCGTCTTAACGAACTCGGTTACAAACAAGAACTCAAGCGTGACCTTTCGTAAACTACTACTACTACTACTACTATTTCATTTCAATTTCATTTGAATATGAATTTCCATTTCATTTCACTCTTTATTCATTTTTCTACTACAATTTTCAGGGTTCTATCAAATTTTGCGATTTCGTTTTCAATTATATCTGTGCTAACTGGAGTAACCACACTTTACAACACTGGTTTGACCTATGGAGGTCCTGTTTCAATTGTATATGGATGGATTATAGCTTCTTTTTTCACCATGCTTGTTGCACTTTCAATGGCTGAAATTTGTTCAGCTTTTCCAACTTCTGGTGGTCTTTACTATTGGAGTGCCAAACTTGCTGGTCCCAAGTGGGCCCCATTTGCCTCATGGATTACTGGCTGGTAGGTACTATACTGCCTCTACTTACCTTCTTTTTCATTACAACTAGCTATAGGACTATTTCAATTATTATTTTTCTTTTCCGTAGTCACTAGGCCTATTTGAATTTGATCATATAGTATAAGGATATTAATAGAATGGGATGGGTAACTATTTCGTTTCATAATAGTATAAGGCAAATGGGGCCCACTTGGGACCAGCAAGTTAAAGTAGACGTTAATGATGTTGAATCAATATCATTTAATCTATTGCGTCGGTTATGAAAATGAAGATTACCATTAACGTCTACTTCTAACAAACAACAGACGATGTCTATGAGCGTTGAAATTTTAAATATTTTTTAAGTATAGATCTATGATAGATGTGGTCCATATTAGAATTTGTTTGTTTGTATTAAATCAATATTTGAAAATGATTCAAAACTTCAACGGATGATGTTTTTAGTAAGAGTCCAAGTCATCTACGTCCATACCACTGATATAGTTATACAGTGTGTGTTAATTCAATAAAAACAAATAGAAATCAGACATAAGTTAAGATTTTGAGTACTAATATTTACTTTCTTGTTCATATTCATGTCAATGGTTTTAGATTCATTACTAATTACTAATAGGTGCTTTTTTTATCTAATACTACTATATTATTAGTTGGGGCTTGATAGTATTCACCTACCACCATTCTATTCAGAGTTTTGCTATATCTTCGTCCTACTACATTAGATTAAATGTTCAATTTTATCCTTGGAAGATATTTCTTGTGTTACTTTAGTTATTGAAAGTTTTCTTTATACAAAGTGATCACTAGTGCTGACCGTACTGAAGTTAATTTGCCAACAAACTCATCCCTTGGTGGACCAACTTGTACAGATCAAAGTAATATCTATCATAGTCTAATTATAATCACTCTTGAAGTCCTCAATATACTATTAAATGAAAGAGCAAATGTGTGTCTTGAGAAATTGAAAAACATAGGTGTTTGGATTATATTATTTTTATTTGAAAAAAACCCTACTAGTTAGAGTTAGGAATTATGTGGTTGATAAATTATACATAAATAAACTGTTTTGCAAATCATTAATGAGGTTGGTAGTTCTTCCGATCTTGAATGGGAGGTAACCTCTGTATCAGGTGCAATCTTTTAAGTGCTACTTTCTTTTTTATTGTACGTACCATATCATATCACATAATGTTACCTTGTTAACATTTTCATCTAAAAGCATGCAGTATGCATAATTAAAGAAATGGCCAGACTGATGACTTTTATACATATAGGGGAGGAAGCCTCATTAAATGATGAGCAATTTTCTCTATAGCGGGGATTCCATGTTATAATTTGCATAACCACCAACTATTTTTTATGAGCATGGAGTTTTGAAGTTTATACAAGGATTTTATGTGGGCCTGATTGGTTTTAAATATTTGATGTGCCATGCATGCATTCTGTTAAACAAACTCAAATTTTGTGAATATGAGGAACATGATATCTTGTAAATTAATGGTTGAGATTTGGACGATTTGAAAGGTAGTGGCAGTGGAAATTGGTTGATAGAAAATTTTCTATGGTATGATAGTGTATCAAGTGTGAGTAAGAATTTTAAATTGGATAGAAAAGTGCATGTTGAACATTATATAAATGAGATAATCTATATACTTAATATATTAAGTTTTTGGTGAAAATATAGTGTCAAACTCATTTGTATGGTTGTTTTTAATCCAATTTTACGATCCCTAGACTCTTGTTTGAAGATATTAGTAATATGCATTTGCAGCGGAAGAATCATTCAGCTAAGTGCTAACTAAGAATTGATATTATGGATACCTAAATTTGTCATAGAAACATAATGGTAAAGAATCTCCCCTGTTCTCAACATTTTCCATTAGTGATTTTCTAGTTGAATTTATACTTCAGTATGCCTGCTGAGTAAAAAAAGTCAACATTTTGAACTATATTTTTTAGATTTGTGTAAGCATAAGATCAACCACAAGATGGAACTTTTGTTAGATTCACTTGCAAGATTGACAGTTATAGTTGATGATATGACACATAATATTAAAGCATTTCTTTATCTTCTATTGTTCTTCCCAAATTTATAATGTAAAATGTTCAAACAGATTTTTTCAAAGTTTAATGCTTTTGACCAACAAGCAATATTGCAAGATACACTCCTATATTTTATTTCCTAAAGTAAATTCTCTAATTTGTGTTGGGTGGTTTCTCTTTTGTTTTTTTGGCAGGTTCAATATTGTTGGCCAGGTATTCTTATGAAGATAAATATGTTCTAGAATTTCAACATCCTTCACTTTTCACTGCAAGGTTAAACTTGTGTGGGATGTAGATTTTTCTAATAACCCAATCTACACTCGTAACTTTTTATTTCTTTTCCATTTGCAGTGGGCAGTGACAACAAGTGTAGATTTTTCACTTGCGCAGTTCATTCAGGTTATCATTCTTCTTAGTACGGGTGGAAAAAATGGTGGTGGTTATGAAGGATCTAAATATGTAACTATTACTTTCCATGCTGGAATTTTGCTCCTGCATGGTATAATAAACAGCCTTCCAATCTCATTGTTATCATTCTTAGGAGAGTTGGCTGCTTTCTGGAATGTTGTAGGTACAAAGAAACTTCCTTTTTATTATTTCTTTTCTAAATTTAGTATTCTGTGGTAACCCTTTTGGGATCTCTAATTGGAATGGGCAAATTTTTAGGTGTTTTTGTGCTTATGGTTATCATTCCATCTGTTGCAACGGAAAGAGCTAGTGCCAAGTTTGTTTTCACTCACTTCAATAGTGACAATGGGGAAGGAATCAATAGTAAACCCTATATATTTCTCTTGGGACTTCTAATGAGTCAGTTCACCTTATCAGGATATGATGCATCAGCTAATATGGTATAATATTCTTTCTACTTTTTTCTCTCTTTTCTCAAAATTTGTCATCTTGAAAAGCTTTCAGAAATGTTCTTCTTGTGACATTCATTTTGTCAAAAGTGATTCTAAAGACTTAATATCGATTTAGCTTTGATTGAGATTTCTTGATTAGAATTGATTTTTCCTCTAAAATTTAATTTAATTTGAAGCTATGATTTATAGTTTTTGCCTTTAAACTTGAATTTTTAATTCAAATTTATTGTTCAACTCACTTTCACGTGAGTGTATCCAAACATAAATATTTTACCTTTAATTTACTTGTAACTAAAAATAATTTTACAAAATCAATTCGATCAAAATAAATTTTTTGTTACCATTGGACCAAACACATTAAATAGTTACTAAATAAATAATTTAGACTGGGTTTTCTGTTTAATGTAAACTTATAATGTCAGACAGAGGAAACCAAGGATGCAGATATAAATGGACCAAAAGGAATTATCAGTGCTGTTGGGATATCTATTATTGTCGGATGGGGTTACATTCTAGGGATTACCTTTGCTGTTACTGACATCCCTTACCTTTTGAATGAAAATAACGAGGCTGGTGGATATGCTATCGCCGAAGTATTTTATCTTGCATTTAAGAGAAGATATGGCAATGGATTTGGTGGCATTATTTGTTTGGGAATTGTTGCTGTTGCAATATTTTTCTGTGGTATGAGTTCAATTACCAGCAATTCAAGGTAACTATGCCTACTATTAGTGAGTTTTCCATTTGAGAGGGATTAAATTTGTATAGTTACTTATGATGCTTAAAATTTGTACAGGATGGCTTATGCTTTTTCAAGAGATGGGGCTATGCCATTGTCATCATTGTGGCATCAAGTTAACAAGCAGGAGGTCCCCATATATACAGTGTGGCTTTCTGTTTTAATATCATTTTGCATGGCACTAACGGTGTGTACTTCATTATCAATTTTTATTTTTAGTAAGCTGCAAAGTTTGGTGTTCTTTGATATGTCAAATATGGAAAACTATGATTCTTATGTTATTTGGTAGGTAACAGCCGAAAAGAACTAATTAAGATTTGTTCAATAAACTCCAGCTCTTTCCATGTCTTATTAAGTAGAGGAGCAATTATCAAATTCTATATCTTGACAAGCTTCTCTAAAATATTGCTATCTAAATCAAGTGATTAGACTAGAGTATTTATTGAGTTATTGTAAAAAACGAATCATTCAAAAAAGTTCGAGCAGGTATCTTGACTAAAATAACTTTTAATCAGTTGAACTCTAATTACTATGAATCTGGTTTAAATTATATGTTACTGAGTTCTAAAATATAAGTAAAAAAAAAATTATGTATTTGATCCAAAATAAAAATCATAACCTTGTTGTCATTTGTGATGTTCTTGTAGGCAAGTACGTAGCTCAACCTGATTCACACTAGCCATAGTTCAATCATGTCATTATTTTATTGTTCTAACTCAATTCAAACTCTATTATTTCACGCAGTCTCTTGGAAGCATGGTGGCATTTGAGGCTATGGTGTCCATAGCAACCATTGGACTATATATTGCTTATGGATTACCTATCTTCTTTAGGGTGACATTAGCACAAAAGCGTTTTGTTAGAGGGCCTTTCAACTTGGGTCGTTACGGAGTTATTGTTGGTTGGATTGCAGTTCTTTGGGTGGTGACTATCTCTATATTATTCTCATTGCCTGTTTCCTACCCAATAACCATTGAGACACTTAACTACACACCTGTTGCTGTTGGATGTTTACTCCTTCTTGTACTTTCTTATTGGGTAATCAGTGGTAGACATTGGTTTAAAGGCCCTTTCACCACTATTATACAAAAGTGAACTTTTTATGTACATATTTAATGAATTGAACTTCAATCAGTGTTGGGAGTTTCTTCGTTGTTGTTGGAAAACAATAATCAAGTTGCCATTGCATACCGCCTTCTTAACCACACAAAAAAATACCCCAAAAGAAATTGCATACCACCTTATTTGACTAATGTTGCGCCGGTTTTCAACTTCGAAGGAGATAAACTGCTTAGATCGCTAATGCTTTGATTGGTTGGAAGCAGAAATTGTAACTAGAGAAAGCAGTGGAAAGAGTACTAGAAGAGAGAAAGAGGTGAAAATAGAATAAAGTTGATGTAATTGTTTGATATAAGAGAAAGATATGAGAAATAAAGGTGAAAGAAGTGTGTTATCTCTCTATTTCTATGTTTAGTTGAATAAAAAGTGAGAAGAGAAAGATATAATAATTATTGTTAAGACATAACTATCCTTTGAATTAAAAACACATATACAAATGAATTTGTGAGTCTCATTTCTTTTTTATTCAAATTAAATTAATTGATCAATTCAATATTTTCTGTAAATAATGTTATCTTAATGTTACAAAAAATATCTGAATTTAAAATAATATCTCATTGATCTGTGCTTGTGAAATAATAGCAATAATGATATAATACAAGTTTTTTAGAGTAAATATAAGAACAAGTTAAAGCCATCATTTTGCATCAAGGATATTATTGGAAAGCAGAACAGAGTTCCCCTTCTCTTCATGATTTAGTTCGGGACATCGATGAAGTTCTATTCATTGGATGTCTAAAGTTGAATATTTCACACTAACATTTTGCGCATGGGGTGCGTGGCACGCGACTGAATGTTTAAAAACGCAATTTTTTTTTTTTAGTTTTTAGCGATTTTTTTTACTATTGGAAAGTTGGGAGACTTATGTCATAGCATAAAAACTCAAAGACGACTGTTTTTAACACCATTTGAGCAGTTTTATCAAGAATAATTTATGAATTTTTCTTGTAATTCTTCTCTAATCTCTATCTTTTCTATCTCTGTCATGAGTAACTAAACCCTATTTGTTAGGGATAAGTGTAACAAGATGAAATCTTTATTTTTCAGATTTGATTTCTAGTTATATGAATGAGTTTATTGAATTATTTTTCTTATATATGTGCTTAATGTTTTTTATAGCTTGATCAACATTAAAATATTCTACGATTCGTATTTTGAAACGGAAGTGAACTTTATGAATGCTTAAGATGAGAAATTCATGAATTTGTAGTCTAGGGATAGATGCAAATTATGAAACCAATTAAATTAGTTGCAAATACAATAGTTTAACAAGAGAGTTCCTATACGGTAAGGCTTAATTATAATCTTAAATCCACTAAAGAATTAGGAGTTACTTTGGAATTAAAGGTTATGTCACTAAGACATTAGGGCAAGAATAATAAAGAGAATTCGGTAATAATTTAATAAAGGAATTCAGTAACTAGGGTCAAATTAGACACCGAGGTTGGATTCGAAGTGAAACTCATCCCTGACATTTTTCTTATTATAAAGGATCAAATTTATTACCATTGTTAGTTTATATATTATTTCAATCAAATCGGAAACTTTTTGTGCAATTTTCGTAATTAAATATAATTCACTAGTAAAACGCAATCTTTGAGTTCGACACCTGGTACTACCGTTTTAATTATTACTTGGAACGATTCAGTACATTTGTTTTCTAATGGACAATCAATTTCTGAAAAAGAATATAGGGGTATGATTGGCTCATTACTTTATTTAACTACAAGTAGGCCTGACATTGTTTTCGCAGTAGGATTATGTGCTAGGTTTCAATCTTCACCAAAAGAATCTCACCTAATTGCCGTGAAAAGAATTTTTCGTTATCTTGTTGGTACTACTGATCTTGGCATTTGGTATAACAAATGTTCTCATTTTAATTTTGTAGCTTATTGTGATGTCGATTATGTGGAGATAAGATCAAAAGAAAAAGTACAAATGGTGCATGTCAATTCTTAGGAGAAGCGTTGATAAGCTGGTCATGTAGAAAACAAAACTCGATTGCCCTATCGACCACTGAAGCTGAATACATTTCAACATCAAAATTGTTGCTCCCAAGTCTTATGGATAAAAAATTCAACTTGAATATTTTTCAGTAAGATATTCTCACATTCTAATATATTGTGATAATACTAATGCCATTAATTTATCTAAGAATCCTATTCAACATTCAAGATCCAAACATATTGAAATAAAACATCATTTTATTAGAGATCATGTGAACAAAAAAGATATTGAATTAATCTTTGTTGATACAAAGAATCAATTAGCTGACATTTTTACAAAACCTCTTGTTGAAGAAAGCTTCAATTTCATCAAAGAACGATTAAAAATCATCAAAAATTCTGCTCAACATCGTTAAAATTGAAACCAGAACATTCTGGTCATAACGGAGAACGTTCTCAATTTTGAGCCTATTTGTTCAAGAACGATCATCGTTTTCATCATGAGAAACTTTCAAAATCAGCTTTTAAACTGAAATATCTGCTAATTTTCAAAAGGTAACGACTACCCATGCCCCACCTGTCACATCTTTTCACTTTCCTCCTTCCCAACACTCAACTGACCAATCCATCTAATCACACGCGTGACACTTTCTCCACTCTTAAACCAACTGCATTTTCTCCACTAACCTACAACTTCAACCTTTTTTTTTTAATGAAAATATTCATCTTTTTGTCCCCTTATCAGTAACCCTCATTTTTTTCTTCAGAAAATGACTCGCACAAAAACGTCAGCATGCAAAAACCCTAGCTCACCAAAACCATCATCATCTCTTTCACCATCTCCAGACCGTTCACCATCACCTCCCCCAAGAACAACACCCTCATATTCATCTTTAGAGAGAACATTCTCTGATTACATGTCTTCATCACCGGAATCAAGTCCGATCACATTGAAGCCTATCGCAACCATTCTTCCTCCATTGTATTGATGCCCTCTTCCTTCAATCAGTCAAGCCTTACCTCATCTTCGAAAAACCCTCAACCTTAGTTTCAACACTTCATCCTCCCAACGAAGATCAATGTATGTTCTGACAGGTATTGGTATTTCAAAAACAAAAAATATAGACACCACAATCTATACCATTTCTGATGATGATTCTGAACCCTCACCACCACCACCACAAAATCCTAAATCACAAATTGTTTCTACATCCCAATCTTCCAAACCAAAATCCCCAGAAATTTCAAAATTCCAAAATATTACAAAATCTCCAACAATCTCAAAACCCCCAGCAACTTCAAAATCCTCCAAATCTCCTTCAAAAGTGTTTTCATCCAAAACCACCTCCTCTAAAAGTAAACCCATGATTCCAAAATCCCATTCATCTTCAACGCTCTCTCAGTTTTTAGCCTCTAAAAAAAAATTAAAAATCCTAAAAAATTTACAAAGAAAAGTTCAACTGAAGAACGTTCTTCGTCCAAACCCCTAACTCAAGAACACTCTCCCTCGAAACTCAAGAACGTTCTCTAGTAAAAACTCCAAATCCAAAATCAATAAAAACCTCCAAAACAACAACCATAAAACCCTCCACCAAACCTTTTTCTTCCAAAATTCTTATTCCACCTTTGATTCCTTCAAAATTTAAAACACTATATGCTAAAAAATGGCCTCAACGACCTATTGACATTGGTCGAGTTTTTAGTTTTGAAAACCTACAAGTTGAAGGAATCTCCATTCGACATCATACTGATGCACTTGGATGGACTGATTTCCTTAAAATTTCTGACTGCTATTACCCTGAGGTCATTCGAGCATTTTAATGCAAAGCTGAAGCATTTGCAGATAAATCCCTCATTGTCTCAACATTAAAAGGTATTGAGATACGTCTAGAACCCTTAATTATGGCTAAAATTCTGAAACTACCATCTGAAGGCTCAACAGTTTTTGGAAAAGACTGATACACAACCTTGAACACCACCAAAGAAGAAGTGTTTCAAGAGTTGTTTAGTAAATGGTCTACAAAAATTTTCTCAGCTGACCTAAAACCACTTCCAAAAATCTTCAACAATATAAGTCAACACTCCATCCTTCCTCATTGTCGCAGCCACAAATTTGTCTCTGATAATGATGCACTAGTCATTTATCATTTTCTTCATTGCAAGAAGTTGAATCTTCCCTACCTAATAATCCAACATATGATTGATGCAGTTCACAAGGATTATAAGAGAAACACCGTTCTATATGGTATGGTTTTCTCCAAAAAATTTAGGCATTTTCAGATTCTCTTGTTGACTGAAATTTCTAACATTAAGATCTCCAAATTCTCATCCAAAAACATATCCCACATGAAACAAATTCCCACCATCCCATCCTCACCAAAATTTGCCTTCAATCCGTCTACCACTAAAAGGAAAAGGATTGCATGCACCTCTATTGACAACACTGAGCAGTGCTCACCTCAAGAACGTTCTTCCCCTCCCCAACATGTTGAAGAACGTTCTCCGTCTCCAACTGTTCTACAAAATTTGAATCATATCCTTGATCAAGTCTTTCCTCTAGCGTATATTATTCCACTCGTCACCAATCCATCCTCTCAAGGTAATCTATGTCCTTCACTTCAAATTTAGCACACCTCTATGATGTCACCAGCATTTGTGTCCCCACAAAAAACATCTGACTCTATATTTGGAATAAGCCAATATTTGATTTTTCCAGATTCAGACATAGCTGGCCTATCTGTGCCTCATAATTCTGGTCCTACAAACTATATTCCTCCCATTAATACTTCATTTTCCACCTTATCTACATTTTGTACCACTGCTGCTCCATCCCAAAATACTCCTCTCACCACTCCAATTGATGATGAACAATGTCCTTCTAAAAGGACCAAAATGGAAAGGGAAACATCCAAAACATATAAGGAAATTCCCATAATCTTTGCTGCTCTTCAAACCATCATAGCTAGGCAAGTTCATCAGGACAAAAAGCAAGCTATTTTGCGGGACTGGATGGCTACTCAGCTTGCTCCCAAGCTCAGACTTGAGCCTCAAATGCCTAATCCTCCTCCAATTTTTCCTAACATACCTCAGTCGTCAATGTCTCCGTCATCTGATGGGTCTTCACCTTCATTGTCTTTCTGATTTAGCTTTAGTTTAACTCTCCTATTCCTTTTTTCCATGACAAAGGGGGATATGTTATTTAGATTTTAAGAATCAGAAGTTCTTTTTGTATGACTACTTCTTTATTTTATTTTTTTGAACCACCTTGTAATGATCTAGATCTTTATTGTTATATCAATGAAATATTATTATTTAGTTCAAATGATTAGCACATATTAAGGGGGAGTATTTTTTTTTTTTTTACTAAAAAGCTCTCTGAATTATTATTAGAATCAAAATTAAAAATCTAAATTAACATGTTTTGTCATCATCAAAAGGGGGGAGATTGTTGAGACAAACTCCTAAATTAATATTTTGATGATAATTAAACAAAAAGTTAATTAAGACTTCTAATTATGATTTTAAGTGTTTTGGTATTTAACATGTGTATTTAAGTGTGTTTAAACAAGATAGTTACCAAGTATTACAAAGCAAATCGTATTAAAATCAAGAAAGCAAAATCAGTAAAACGAAGAACGTTCTTGACAGATTTCTGGAAAATGAAGAACGTTCTCCACATCTACCATAAACAAGAATAATCAGATTTTATGTAAAAGATTAGATCCAGGATGTACTATTCCATATCTTCATCAGAAATATATGAAGATCAATCTAAGCAAGAATCATTCCAGAATTTGAAGACTCAACACCTTGCTTCATAAAAAGCATAAATCAAGATAATTATCCAAGTCAAGCAAATGCAAGTACAATTGATAGGTTGTAAAGGACACTGTTGTTGTACCTTCAAACAAACCTACACAAGTGACTTAAAGCTTGTAATCATTTCAGACAACTGACAATATCACAAATACAAGTCAGCTCATCTCAAACCAATTCAAAGAACGTTCTTGGTTCTCAAGAACATTCCTGGTTTCAGCAAGAACAATCTTGCATTATGATTGATCTTATCCATTCACTTACACATGACAACTGACCTACTTCCAATGGTTAAATGAGTTGTAATAAACTTTCTTGAAGCCTAAAATAAAGCTTCACGATGAAGAACAAATCATAACTCAAAGTGCCAAACAAAACATCACACATTCAAATCATACTCGAGCTTCTCAAATCACTCTAAGTTGCAATTCCATTTCTTAGTGTGATATTAGAATCAATGATTACCGAGTTCTAATATATATAGTCTATTTCTCAAACAAGAGTTGAACAATACTCAGATTCTAACATTCTCAAAATCATTAATTTGTAACTCAAGGCTATATTGTTAACATAGCTTGAGTAGTAGAAATCATTTTATGATTTAAAAGGTAATTTGTAAAATCCTTTCTAAAATAGTGTGAGGTAACATGTGGAAATCATTTTTAGGTAGAAAGGTAGAACCTTGTAATAGATCAAGATTGATATGTGGAAACTGTGTGAAAACCAAGAAAGTTCTTGCTTTGAAGCACTTAATGGAAAATCTCACATTTGTGAGGACTAGACGTAACCCGTATTGTGTGAACTAGAATATATGCTTGTTTGATCTCTCTATCCCTATCCTTATCCCTATTTATTATTTGTCTTACATTCACTTTTTATATTGATAAATTGATATTGATGTTTTTCCACTAACCTAAAACGTTCTTCATTTATATCCAAGATCAATTTTAAGTTAAATTTTTTAGTTTTTTAATAGGAATTTTTAAAAAGGGCAATTATAATTCAAATTCTTCTTCCTTATAATTGACATTGACAAATAATACGTTTCATGCATAGGTAGAAATTTCAAAAATAAATAAATTGTTATAACATTATTAATTCTATATATAAACATGTAAAATAAATAAATCTCTGTGCACAGGTATTATGATGTTATCATATTCATAAATTGCGAAAGAAATTTTAAGTAAAATAGTCTTTATTTGTAAAATATTTAACTTCATATCTTATAATTTATATATTATAATTTAGATTAATATATGTTGCTTTTGTAAAAAATACTTCATATAAAAGTAATAAGATCTATAAAATAATATAAATAAGATAAATAAAAATTTATGAAAAAAAACAAAAAAAAAAACTCACAATTGATTAAAATATGAAGTTATGAACAAAATAGTAAAAAAAATTCAATAAAGTAACATGTATGAAAATAATAAAATTACAAAAGTCATTTTTAATTGTGACTTCACAAATAAAGTGTGTATTTTACCGTGTTATCTTTGGTAAATAAACTTATTAATAAATGTCTTCCATCTTATTCTTTTTTTTACTTGTGAATTTCTCAGGTTTCATCTCTATCTGTTTTTAAAAATTATTTGATTTAATTAAGAACTTAAAAATCTCAAGAGAAACTTTGAAAGTGAACTATTTTATAGTGTAAATTCATATGAATTTATAAAACAACAAATTTATGTATTAATTTCAAAACAAAATGGTGTATATTCATATGAATTTATTAAACAACAAAATTATGTATTAATTTCAAAACATCGTACCTTATATATATATATATATTTCTTATAAATCAATGTATTTTCAATTTATAATTCGATTATGATTATAATTAAATACAGTAAATATTTAAGAGATTAATGTCATTATACTCTCATTTGGTTATTTAACATTTAAAAAAGTAAATTAATTGTCATTAATGCTAAATATTTAATTATATATCTATTTGATTTGATATTTTTCTATTAGTTACTATTTACGTATAAGACCGAAATGAAATCGTGAATTTTAAGGTGTATTCACAAAGATAGTTTGACTTCATATTTGTTTAACCAATTTGGTTATTTAACATTTTAAAAAAGTAAATTAACTGTCATTAATACTAAATATTTATTTGTATATCTATTTGATTTGATATCTTTTTATTAATTACTATTTACATATAAGTTTGTTATATGTAAACCAAAATGAAATCGTGAATTTTAATGTGGATTCTAAAAAAATTAGTTTGACTTTATATTTCTTTTACAAATTTAAATTTTGTATTTATTATTATAATGAAATTTATTGTCAAATACACGAGAAAAGACAACTTTTGAGAAATTACTACATAATAAAATATGTCTCATTTAATCTTAGTATAGATGTCTTTGTCGTACAATTTCAACTTTTTTTTCTTATTTTTTTAATAATATTTTTATGCAATAGTTATAAAATTCAAGTCATATAATTAATATTATGCCAATGAAGGCAATTAAATATTATTTTATTTAATTTCTCATATGTTATCTCCATTGAATATATTTAAGTTGTGTTATACATTAAATGTGTGTATTTTTTTTAATAAAAAGAGGAGAAAATGAATAGTTGTAACGTGAAATTTGACAGCAAATAGTTGTAATGTGAAAAAGAGGAGAAAATGAATATAATAAGTAACCCTCTTTTCTTTTATAAATGATCATAACCCTCTTCTTTTTCATCACTTTCTAATTAAATTTTTTATTTATTTAATTTCAGCCAATTAATTAGTGTTTTTAAAAATTGTTTATTAGTTTTAAATATCACATAAAATAAAAATAAACATAAAATAATCCATCTCAGCATACTATGTCAACAAATTCACATGAACAAAGTTAAATAAAAGATAAAAATGAAAAATCTAATATTAGAGAGATAAAATTTAATTTAATTTTACAATGACTAAAATCAGAATAAAGATAGAGATTATATTTCATAAATATTACAAAGACGAAAATAGAAATTAATCCTTCTTTTTATGTAAAAAATATAAAATGACTTATCTTTATTTATTTTGTAAATATTACCAGTATACTACCTCTGACATCATTTATAAGAAAGTGTTTGATTACTACTATAGTCTTTATTAAAAAAAATTACACATTTCAAGATGTATTTATTATCTATATATTTTATATTTGTATTCAAAATTCAATAGAAATGAACATATTTGATATAGATTCTACCATTTTCGAAGAGAATTCCATATAATATTATATTTAAAATAAATTAAAAATTATTTAAATAAATTAAAAATTTATATATTTAATGTTCCGTTAACATTAATGATTTTTGTTTTTCCTTCTTATTAATTATATAGGACTCAGAGGTAGTAAGTTATAAAGTCATGTATGTACGTGGGTAGAGATCTGGCACTACCATGACATATCACGACGTTTAATAAAGATGAGATATTTGCCGACTTTCAAAAATTGTAAATAAATTAACCACAACTAATTAAAATTAGTAATGCGTGCTCTATTAACTTATTTTTTCTATAATTTTAGATTAGACATATTAATTAGTGAAATACATCTCTCATTTTAATTTTAATTAGTTGTAGTTAAGTTACCCACACCTAAAATTTACATTTTATAAAACCAATTTAAATTTCTTTGTTTTTAGTGAATAAACCAATTGAACTTAGAACAAACAAAAAACAATTTAAGAATGACATGAATGAACAAGAAGTTGAAGACTAATTAATTAATAAAATAATAATAATAATAAAGTAGTGTTGGAATAATACTGAGAAGGTTAAGACTTTAGAAAGTGCCCGGCCAAGAAGTAGGGAAGCACATGCTTGCTTGTGTAATATATTATATACTAATGCGAGACGACAAATCTCTTCCACAGTTACGCAAACAAACGTCTCATTCATTTCGCATATTCTCTCCCTCTTCCCCTGCTTGTTCCTTCAATATTATTTTTCAAAAAAAAAAAAACAAAAACAATGGGTTCAGCCACAAAACTGAATACAAACGGTTATAACAATAATAATAACAATAATATTTCACACGATTCTGGCCATGCTCGTCTTAACGAACTCGGTTACAAACAAGAACTCAAGCGTGACCTTTCGTAAACTACTACTACTACTATTTCATTTCAATTTCATTTTCCATTTCCATTTCATTTCACTCTTTATTCATTTTTCTACTACGATTTTCAGGGTTCTATCAAATTTTGCGTTTTCGTTTTCAATAATATCAGTGTTGACTGGAGTAACCACACTTTACAACACCGGTTTGACCTATGGTGGTCCTGTTTCGCTCGTATATGGATGGATTATTGCTTCTTTTTTCACCATGTTTGTTTCGCTTTCAATGGCTGAAATTTGTTCATCATATCCAACTTCTGGTGGTCTTTACTATTGGAGTGCTAAGCTTGCTGGTCCTAATTGGGCACCCTTTGCATCCTGGATTACTGGCTGGTACGTTCTACCTACCTCCTTTTCATTACAACAACTACCTAGTACTATTTCAATTATTTTTCATTTGGTTGTCACTAATTAACTAGGCCTATTTGAATTTTATACTATATAGTATAGCCGTGTTCCATGTGATTTATGGTGAAAAGTGTGTCCCATGTGCTACTTGAAAATCGTTTGGCATATGTTTATGTTGATTTTGGAGATGTAAAATTGATTTTGACATTTTTTATTGTTCTCCAATAGAATTCATTTTGTCTCCATAATTGATTTAACTTCAAACTAAGATTTGTAGTTTTTGAGTATAAATGTGATTTTTACAAATAAAATTATAACCAATATTGCCAACTTTATGTAGGTGTTCCGGGTTCTCCACATTCTTAATGCTAAGATTATGAACAATGTTAATTTGACAAAAATAAAAGCAAACAAGCATAAGTTGTGTTTTTAGTACAATATATATTTTTCTTGTTTTTTTGAGAAATTGGCCCTGATTGAGTCACTTTGACAGTTGGAAGGACGAGTGATACTATGAACTTCTACTTATGAGAAATATCATTTGTTATTGTTAGAGATTCGTACTATTTTCAAGCATTGCTCCAATGTAGACTATATGAGATACTTTTCCATCCTAGACGTTTTTGGAGTATAGTACTATGTCTTAGTCACGAAGACAAATAATACTGTAAACTATTTTCAAGCATTGTTTCAACGTAGATTATATGAAACATTTTCCCACCCTAAAGGTTTTCTGATGTATAGTTTTAAACTACTAATATCAACAAGGGGAGAAAATAATTAGTTGGTCTGCATTATATGTCTCAAATATAAATGTAATATGTACAGTGATTTATTAAGAGAATTAGTTTTTTTTTAACTCTTTTAGTTGTCAGTATTTGTTAGTTACCGATTCAATTAGCTAGTTGTATTGGTTGTTAATCACTTGTTAGTGTTCACATGTGTAACTCTCTCGTTTGTATCTTTTAATCACGAAGCTTACATGAGAAATTGTCTATCTTTCAAGCTTTCTTTTAATCAAATTCTGGGTATACAATTCATAGGATCAAAACACCATTCATAATAGTGGCAATGATTTTCCTTGATATAACCTTAATGTTCTGCACAGCAATTTGGAATATCCAACAACAAATTTAAAAAAAAATCTCCAATTGTAGCATTCTCACACTATAGCAGATATATCTCTCTCTCTCACACACACACTGTGTATTCTTTTTTCCACCCCTAATTGGATAGATAGTAGACAAATAGATTATCACGTGTCTCATAAGTCATATCCAAGCTGTATTCCCTTTGGCATATTCAAATTGTTGACCTGTCATAGAAATCTCGTACATTTTTTTTTCTTGTCGATATTCATATCAATGGTTTTGGATTAATTTCTAATTATTAGTGTTCCGTAAGGGACAGAGACACCTCAAATATGGTGTTTTTATCTAATACTACTACATTAGTAGTTGGTGCTTGATAGTATTCACCTACTATCATTCTATTTAGAGTTTTGCTATTTCTTCCTCCTACTAATTAGATTAGATGTTCAATTTTATCCCTGGAAGATATTTCTTGTGTTTTTTTAGTTCTGTTTCCATTATAGGAATTGGTGATTGCAGTGGTAAACTAGCGAAAGAGTTTACCATACCGGAATTGTTAATTTGCCAATAAACTCATCCCTTGGTGGACCAACTTGTACATATCACAGTAATATCTTTTATGGTCTATTCACTCTTGAATTACTCAATATAGTATTCAATGGAAGAGTAAATGCCTCTCTTTGGAAATTGAAAAACATGGGTGTTTGGACTATATTATTTATATTTGGAAAAAAACAAAAACAAATGCAGTGGACACAGATGGTTGAATCTTTTGTTCACACCTGTTGTAACTTGGGTTAAGTCTGAAATTCTACAATGGTTATACGTTAATTCTATTGTAAATCCTTAATGAGGTTGATGGTTTTCCTGAACTTGTACGGGATGTGTCTCCCTTAATCTAATTTTTTTAATCTATATAAAAAGGCCTCTGTTTTAGGTGCAATCTTTGGAGTGCCCGTTTCTTTTTTATTTTATGTACCATATCACTATCACATTATAGTATCTTGTTAACATTTCATCTAAAACCATGCTGAATGCATAATTCAAGAAATAGCCAGACTGATGACTTTGTACATAGAGGGGGAGGAGGTCTCATTAAATGATGAGTAATTTTTTCTATAGCGTGTATGCCATGTTATAATTTCCGTAACAACCAACTACTGTTTATGAGCATGAAATTTTGAAGTTTATGCAAGGATCTTATGTGGGCCTGATTGATCTTAAATATTTTGATATACCATGCATTCTGTTAAAGCAACTCAGACTTTGTGAACTTTGAGCAACATAAAGAATATCTTATAAATTAATGGTTAAGATTTGGACGGTTTGAAAGGTAGTGGGAGTAGATATTGGTTGATAGAAGACTTTCTATGGTATGATAGCAAGTTTTGTTTTTAAACTAAGATAGGAAAAAAAGGAATCGTGTAATCTTTTAGTCCAGAAAATAGATATTTGAATATTGTAACATGCAGTTGCCCCATTAATGTGTGCAGTGGATGAATCACTCTGCTAACTAAAAATTGATATTATTGATACCTAAATTTGTCATAGAAAGATAATGATAAAGAAATCTCCCCTGTTCTCAAGATTTTTCATTAGCGATTTTCAAGTTGACTTTATACTTCAGTATGTCTGCTGAGTAAAAACGTCCACAACATTTTCAACAACAATTTGAACTATATTTTTTAGATTTATTTATTCAGTAGTATAATCATAAGATCAACAACAAGATGGAACTTCTGTTAAGTCCACTTGCAAGATTGACCGTTATAGTTAATCATGTGACACCTAACATTAAAGCATTTCTTCTCTTTTTACTGTTAAGCCTAAATTTATAATGTAATTCAAACAATTATGTAGCTCTCCTTGATGACTATATGTTGAAAATGAAGCTTTATAGGTTAATTAGGGTGTCAAGCCTAATAACAAGACACACTGCTATATTTGCTTTTCTTCAGTCATATCACTGATTTTGTGTTGGATGGTTTCTCTGTTTGTTTGGCAGGTTCAATATTGTTGGCCAGGTATTCTTATGAAGATAATTATTCTCGAATTTCAACATTCTTCACTTTTCACTGCAAGGTCAAACTTGTGTGGGATGTAGATTTCTAATAGCTCAATCTACATTAATAACTTTTGATTTCTTTTCCATTTGCAGTGGGCAGTGACAACAAGTGTAGATTTTTCACTTGCACAGCTCATTCAGGTTATTATTCTTCTTAGTACTGGTGGAAAAAATGGTGGTGGTTATGAAGGATCTAAATATGTAACTATTGCTATCCATGGTGGAATTTTGCTCCTACATGGTATAATAAACAGTCTTCCAATATCATTGTTATCATTCTTAGGACAGGTGGCTGCTTTCTGGAATGTTCTAGGTACAAAGAAACCTCCTTTTTATGCTTTCTTTTCTAAGTTCAGTACTTTGAGGTAAGCCTTTTGGAATCTCTAATTGGAATGGACAACGTTTTAGGTGTTTGTGTGCTTATGATTATCATTCCATCTGTTGCAACGGAAAGAGCCAGTGCCAAGTTTGTTTTCACTCATTTCAATAGTGACAATGGGGAAGGAATCAATAGTAAACCCTATATATTTCTCTTGGGACTTCTAATGAGTCAGTACACCCTAACAGGATATGATGCATCAGCTCATATGGTATAATATTCTTTCTACTTTTTTCTCTCTTTTCTCATAATTTGTCATCACGGAAAGCTTTTAGAAATTTTCTTTTTTTGACATTCATTTCGTGTAGGTTTAGATTGATTATGGGAGAACCAAAAGTGATTTTAAAGACTTAAAATCGATTTAGCTATGTTTGGGAGCTCTTGATTAGAATTGATTTTTCCTCTAGAATTAATTCTAACTTAACGTTATGACTTGTAGCTTTTGCATCCAAACATGATTTTTACACTCAAGTTTATCGTTCAACTCGCTTTCACGTGAGCATATCCAAATATAAAACATTTTACTTTTAACTAAAAACAACTTTCAAAATCAATTTTCACCACCATAGGACCAAACACATTGAATAGTTACTAAATGATTTAGATTAAGATTCTCTGTTTTAATGTAAACTTATATTTTCAGACAGAAGAAACTAAGGATGCTGATATAAATGGACCAAAAGGAATAATCAGTGCTGTTGGGATATCTATTATTGTTGGATGGGGTTACATTCTAGGAATTACCTTTGCTGTTACTGACATCCCTTACCTCTTGAGTGAAAATAATGAGGCTGGTGGATATGCCATTGCCGAAGTGTTTTATCTTGCATTTAAGAGAAGATATGGCCATGGAGTTGGTGGCATTATTTGCTTGGGAATTGTTGCTGTTGCAATATTTTTCTGTGGTATGAGTTCAGTTACCAGCAATTCAAGGTAACTGTACCTACTCTTAGTGAGTTTTCCATTTGAGAGGGATTAAATCTGTAAAGTTACTTATATGATGCTTAAATTTTGTACAGGATGGCTTATGCTTTTTCAAGAGATGGGGCCATGCCATTGTCATCATTGTGGCATCAAGTAAACAAGCAGGAGATCCCCATATATGCAGTGTGGCTTTCCGTTTTAATATCATTTTGCATGGCACTAACGGTTTGTACTTTATCATCATCAGATATCGTTTTTAGTAAGCTGCAAATTTAAGTGTTTAACTTCTATTATATGTTGAAAAATGGAAAACTACGATTCTTATTTTATTTGGTGACAAGGAAAAGGAACCAATTAAGATTTGATTAGATCTTCCCGTATCTTTTAAGTAGAGCGGCAATGATCAAATTGTTGAACTTAACAGGCGTTTTGGCTTCTCTAAAATATTGCTTCCCAGAGTAAGTGGTTGAACTTAAATGTTTAATGAGTTTTCGTAAAGGTCGAATCATTCAAAAAAAAATTCAAGTTCGAATCCTGACTGAAATAACTCTTAGTTAAACTTTACTAACTTCTCGCTTGAACTCCACATTACTAAGATGCTTTAAAGTACATGCATAATTAGGCCTGCTGTTGTTGTCATTTGTGATGTTCTTGTAGGCAAGTTCATAGCTCAACCTAATCCACATTAACCATTGTTCAATCATATCAGTATTTTATTGTTCTAACTCAATTCAAACTCTATTATTGCATGCAGTCTCTTGGAAGCATAGTGGCATTTGAGGCCATGGTGTCCATAGCAACTATTGGATTATATATTGCTTATGCACTGCCAATCTTCTTTAGGGTGACTTTGGCACGAAAACGTTTTGTTGCAGGGCCTTTCAATTTGGGTTCTTACGGAATCATTGTTGGTTGGATTGCAGTTCTTTGGGTGGTGACTATCTCTGTATTATTCTCATTGCCTGTTTCATATCCAATAACCATTGAGACACTTAACTACACACCTGTTGCTGTTGGATGTTTACTCCTTCTTATACTTTCTTACTGGATAATCAGCGGTAGACGTTGGTTTAAAGGACCTATCACTAATATATAAAAGTGAATTTTTTATCTAAGTATTTAGTGAATTAACTTTAGTCATTGTTGAGTGTTATTTTTTTCTATCAATGTAATGTACACATCATAATGTATAAATTAATGATGTGGATAATGCAAGGCCATGAAGGTGCCCATCTTGGGAGTTCATTATTACTGATTGCATATCTTGGGAGTTCATTATTACTGATTGCATGTGGCGTGGAGATATACACGTTAGTGTTTGTATGTACAATGTTTTTTTTTTGATAAAACATACAATTATTGGATAAAGAATATATGATTTGAAATAAATAATAAAATTGAAAGAAAAAATACCCTATAATAACACTTGGTATTCCATTTATATCTTCTCCTCCGCATTTTTTCCATCTGAGAGAAACAATTACCATTTGCTGATTGTTGTTGTTAAATCAGTAAAGCACAATTATTTGATAGGTTTGTTGATTGTTTTGTGACTAATAACAAGTTTTTTTGTTGATGGAATCATAATAATCTTTTATTTTAATTTCGTTATTAGTCATGATCCAAGATTTTGAGAATCAAGACTAATAAATATTCTTAGCTGTACTTCGGAAAACAATAATCAACATACCGCCTTATTTGACTGCTAGGCGACAAACATTGCGTCGGTTTTTACTTTTCAAAATACATTTTTTAATCTTCTGCCTTTAAAACTGTATGAATAAAACTAAAAAAGTGAACTCTTATACTCCAAAGTTTTGTTAGTTATTCAATTCCAATTTTGTTGTTGTTGTTAGTTATAGGTTTCATTACGCGTGCTACTTTTTATATTTAATTTAACTTTTGAATTAATTTTATCTACGAGTAAAATAATAGGTTTGATTCAAAAAATAATATATAATATTAATATTTAACATTACAAAATTAAAATAATTGTTATGTTTTAAATATAAAAAATATTAATGAAATTAAACTAGTAAAATATTATTAAAAAAATAATAATAAAATATATATAATATATTATATTATACTAATAAAAAATATATAAATATTAAAATTTATGTATGCAATTTGATTTGATTGGATTTTAAAATCTGATCTGGTCTGTGTCCTTTTTACAAAACAACATCTAAAATATCTAATAATATTCAATTTTTTGAGTTTTTGATTTTTTAAATCAATTTGCAGTTTTATCTATAATCAATTTGGATATAAACACCCTAGTGATATAATGATACTACAGGAACATAAGTGCTGGGTTCTTAAAAAGTGAAGCACCGCATGCGAATCCAAATTAAGAGTTCAATTTATACAACATTTTTGCTTTAAAGATAAATTTTAAAAACAAATAAAAAATTTCTTATTAAAAATAGTTTTTATTGGTAATGTAATAAAATTAAGGCTTAATTGCACTTTTGGTCCCCTATTGTAGGTGAAAATTGAAAGTAGTCCCCCCCATTTTGTTTCTCCGCAGTTTTAGTCCCCCAAACAGAATTTGAGTCCAAATCATGATGAGTTGTCATTTTTTTAATGACGTGTCAATAAAAAGCTAACGTGACAGACGCATACGTGGAATAAACTTATTATTATATTATTTCTAATTAAAAAATATAATTTATATTTTTAAAAATCATTATTATAATTGTTAAAAATTATTATTACAAATAAAATTTATTTGTTATAATTAAATTAAAAGAAAATGAACCCTAAATTGAACCAGAAGCATATCGTTCAACAAACAACCCCAATTCAACAAAAGCTCTCAAATCGATTCCGATTTCGATTTCTTCATCTTAAACAGATTCCGATTTCGTCTTCTTCTTCATTGTTGGTCACCGTCTTCGTGTCCCGTGTTGGTTTTCGTCCTCTGTTCGTGTTTGTGTTTCGTCCTGTGTTGGTGTTCGTCCTGTGTTTCTTCTTCTTCATCGTCTTCGTATTGGTGTTCGTCCTGTGTTCGTGTTTGTGTTTCGTTTCTTCTTCGTTTGTATTTCGTTGTTTCTTCTCTTGTTCTCTATTTTTTTGGGAAAAGAATGTCTTGTCATTCGTATTCAGTTACAAGCAACAATTCTCATTTGAGAATTAGAAGAAGAGAATGTTTGTGTGGACTTGAATCTCCTTTGTGTACTTCTTGGACGGCTGAAAATCCAGGTCAAAGGTTTCATGGTTGTGGATTTTATAAGGTAAACTATTTATCAAAATTCTGGAATTTATTTATTTAAATTTGTTTTCTGTATTGCTTACGTATTCTGGAATTTTTGTTGTTGTTATGTTTAGTTACAGGGTAAAAAATCTTGCAATTTTTTTGATTGGTTTGATGAGCCAATGACAGAACGTGCAAAAGAAGTTATTATGTCTTTGATGAAAAGGATTGATGAATTCAAGAAGAAAGATAATGTGACAAAAAATTGTGATGATGAATGCCAAAATTTTGGTCCATTTGATGGCATTATAATGTAAGAGTAACATGTCAAGAAGTTTGTTTTCCTATTTAAAGAACCAAAAACATGTCAAAAAAACTAAACCACAACAAAACCAAAACCAAATTGCAGGGCAAAACAAAGTTAGAACAAAATAAAGCATGCGGTTGAACCAGAACCAAACTACAACAAAATTAGAACAAAGTAAACCAGAACTAAACCAAAACAGAACCATCAAATCTAAACTGAACCATCAGAACCAGCACAGAACCATCAGAATAATGCACATAATAATGCAGAACCAGAACAAGCAGCACAGAATAATGCAGAACCAGAACAAGTAGAACCAGAACAAGCAGCACAGAATAATGCAGAACCAGAACAAGCAGAACCAGAACAAGCCGCACAGAATAATGCAGAACCAAAACAAGCAGCACAGAATAATGCAGAACCAGAACAAGCAGCACAGAATAATGCAGAACCAGAACAAGCAACACAGAATAATGCAGAACCAGAACAAGCAGCACTGAATAATGCAGAACCAGAACAAGCAGAACTAGAACAAGCAGCACAGAATAATGCAGAACCAGAACAAACAGAACCAGAACAAGCAGCACAAAATAATGCAGAACCAGAACAAGCAGCACATAATAATGCAGAACCAGCAGAACCAGAACAAGCAGAACTCTAAACTAAATCAGAACTATAAACTGAACTAGAACAAGCAGAACCAGAACATCAATAATGCAGAATACCAAGCACAACTAGAACAATTTAAACTAGAACCAGAATTGAACTAGCAGAAAAAAACCAGAACAAGCACAAGAATAAAACCACAACCAGAACAAGCACAAGAATAAAACCAGAACCAGAACAAAAACAAGAATAAAACCACAACCAGAACAAGCACAAGAATAAAACCAGAACCAGAACAAAATTGAACAGAACTAGAACTGAACATCAATAATGCAGAATACCAATAATGCAGTTAAAATCAAGTTTTATACCTATAATAAGGTGAAACTTACGATTCTGGATCAGCTTTGTTATGCCATATGCAAACAAGAGCATGGCAACACGGAATACCAGTCAAATCCCACTTACGACAAGCACAAGTTTTTGTGTGTAGATTTACCGTATAAGTATCTACACCATTTGTGACACTAAACAAGTTAAAATCATCATCTCCATGCCAAGTTGCGAACCAACACCCAACTGCTCTTTTTGCCTTTTCTGTAATATTTCAAACCTTCAAGTAATGTTATGATAGGCTTATCTCTATACTCCAATACAGCCATGTTGAAAGCCTCACACATGTTGTTTACTTGAAGGTCACATTGTGTATCAGTGCGAAATGCTGACCTAGTCCACATAGATGGTGGAAGTTGCATCATGTCTTTCCATGCATCTTCATTGATTGCCTTAATTTTTTGCATTGCTTTCTCCCAATCCTGGACCACAGTAGCTCTTGCTGCCAACCAAAGAAGCTCTTTCATATGTCCTCCAGGATACTTTTTTTTCCAATTCCCATACAAGTGTTTAACACATAATCGGTGTTCCACATGGGCCCCAATGTTGGCAATGGCCGGTACCAATCCCTGAAACATATTATTTACAAACAAATTCATTAAAAACAGATTGCTTAAACAGATTGCTTAAAAACAGATTATTCAGCATAGACTTCAGCACACATACCTTTTGTTGATCTGAAATGAATGCATATTGCTTTTGCTGAACATTGTTGAGGTCCTCCAGTAAAAGATCCAGAAACCATTGCCATGAGTCTTTTGTTTCTGCTTCAACAACTGCATATGCAATGGGAATCATTTGATTATTCCCATCTTTACCTACTGCGGCTATTAATTGACCGCCATATTCTCCCTTCAAGAAACAAGCATCCAACCCAATTAAAGGCCTGCATGTATTAGCAAATGCAGCCTTACAAGCCTCCAAACATACATATATTCTCTCAAATACTGGTCCAATGTCAGACATACCACACTTAATAATAACCGTAGAGTTTGGATTTGATCTCCTAAGTTCATCAGCATATTCTCTCAAATGTGCATATTGCTCCCTTTGAGCACCTTGAATCATTTCTATGGCTCTTACTTTGGCTCTATATGCTTGGTATTTAGACAACTTCACACCCCATTTATCAAGCGCCTCAACAATCAATCCATTGGGTTTCATTTCAGGTGTATGTCTCAACATAGGAACGAATTTCTTGGCAAGCCATTCAGTCTTAGCTTGTTTATTTTTTGCCCTCCTATTACATGTATGATCCTCTGTGAAACTCACTAATTGCCAATATTCATTTGAAGTCCTCTTACTGATCCTCATGTAAAATGGACATTCTGGCTCACACCTAACAATAATTCTCTTTCCATCATTCTTTTTGAAATACAAGTTTTTCTTAGTCTCCATTGCAAAATCTTTAACAGCATTCTTAACCTGCTCTTTTGTATTGAACTTTAGGCCCAACTCAAACCTTACTTCATCACCATTTTCAGGTTGATTAAATTTAGGAAATTTCCTAACATTCTCTTCATCAACTTCACTTCATTTTCTAAATTTAGGTTGATTAAATTCTGATGATTTGGTTGAAGTATCCAAATCATCAGAATTCACATCATTTTCTTCAAAATCAGTTGCAAAACTAGGCCTTGGATTTCCTCTTGGGTTTTCATGTCTTTCAAATGAATTTTCATCACCAACATTAACAAAGATCTCAGTTGGTATTTCAGAAATCCAGTCCCAATCCTCATCGTCATATAACTCACCCATATCATCATCGTCATCATCTGAGTTAGCAACATAATCTTCATCTTCTTCACTCAGATAATCTTCACCATGGACTGCTTCTGATTCAGGTTCAACAGGTTCAGATTGTGGTTGATCTGGTTCAGTTTGAACTGGTTCAGATTCTGATTTATCTTCTTCAGTTTGAACTGCTTCAGATTCAGGTTGAACAGCTTCAGATTCAAGTTGAACAGCTTCAGGTTCAGGTTGATCTGGTTGAAGTGGTTCAGAATCTGGTTGATCTGGTTCAGTTTCAGGATTATCTATACAGTGTTCCACAAAGACGTCAATTACGTTGAACCCTTTGACATCTTCAGCAAACTTTAATACATCCTCGTCATTGTTGAGAGGTCTAAGTCCACGTGTAAATGAGTACATCGGATGCTGGTACCACAAGTGTTTAAAACTCATATATCCTAAACTTTTGACCATTTTAGTAATTTGCATGTGAGACATTAAGTCTACATCCCAAGACCAATTCATCTCATCCACTTGGGCACAAACGTACATCTTCACTGGGTGGTTTACAAAACTACCCCAATGGTTAATTCTTAACCTAACTCTGTGGACTGAAGTTGGCCTACACAAAACAAATCATTGAATAAATCAGTCATAAAGGCATGGACCACATTATTAAAAACACATGGACCACATTATTAAAAACGCATAAAGGCATTGAGTTCTGTTAACAGTGTAGAGAAAAACTTTTGGCCCTAAAATCAAAGTTCAAATACAGAGTTTAATAATGTTAATAATAAAACAAAGCGAAAACCCTAAAATAACATACCTAGCACAAAACTTTGTATCTTCTTTCCTATCTGAAGATGGAGAGAACTTGAAATGACCTCCACTCGCCATTTTATCACTGATGAAAACGACAGATGAACAAACGATCCAGAAAGCGACTCAGTGATGAAAACGATCCAGAAAACGAACATGAACACAACGATTGAAAACGCACACGAACGCGAACGATCCAGTGCGAACGCGAACGATCTAGTGCGAACGCAAACAATCCAGTGCGAACGCGAACGCGAACGAATCAGTGATGAACGCGAACGAATCAGTGATGGATTCAGAATGGTTTTAGGGTTCTTCATTTTAGGGTTCAGAATGGTTTTAGGGTTCTTGAGTGAATCCTTTTGATTTTGATTTGTTTAGGATTTTGGATTTTAGGTGTTTTTTCTTTTAATTTAATTATAACAAATAAATTTTATTTGTAATAATAATTTTTAACAATTATAATAATGATTTTTAAAAATATAAATTATATTTTTTAATTAGAAATAATATAATAATAAT
>NC_021163.2:15440553-15453851 GCF_000331145.2 Cicer arietinum | reverse complement strand
AAAAAATGACAACTCATCATGATTTAGACTCAAATTCTGTTTGGGGGACTAAAACTGGGGAGAAACAAAATGAGGGGACTACTTTCAATTTTCACCTATAATAGGGGGACCAAAAGTGGAATTAAGCCTAAAATTAAAATACCATACTTGCATTCCCCATTTTTATTTTAAAATATTTGAAAAGAGGATTGTCTGATAAAAAAAATGTTTCATTGACAATGCGATAAATCAAATTATTTCTAAAAAGTTATAAATTATATTTATAAATTTTGATATTAATTTATAATTGTTATTTATGTCATTAAAATTCATTAAGATTAATGTCAATATATATATATATATATATATATATATATATATATATATATATAATTAAAAATTTGAAAATAATATAATTATTTAAGAGAATAATTATTTTTTAATTGAAATAGTAGAATTTTCGCTCACACTCGTGATTTAAATTCAAGTTTAAAATTCCACGATTGATAAATTTTAGGTCCATTTAGATTTTAAATTTGATTTCCCCTTTCCTCTTTTCTCTCAATAAGAAAATATATTAAGGTATAAAAAAACCAAGGTAGAGAGAGGAGGGAACGTGATAAAAGTTGAAGAAAAAAAATTTAAGAGACAAAGACTTTGGATAGAGACATAGAGGTGGTAATAGATGGAAGATACAATTTAAAAATATAATTTTTTTGTATTTATGATTTTTACATTTGAAATACTGACTTAATAAATAACAGTTGAATAAAAAAAATATCTAAAAATTCAATTAACCGAATCAATTTTAATTAGATGATTGTCTTACCGTCCCTAACAACTAGAGAAAATATATTGTAATAAGAATGAAAAAGAAACACTTAAGAGAGTGCCCGGGAAGGAGGGAAACACATGACATGATTGTAGTATATGTATGCGACGACTAATCTCTTTAACGCGAACAATCGTCTCATTCATTTTCATTTTCCATTCCCCATTCTTCTTTTTTATTTCTCTCTCTCTGTTTTGTTCCTTCGAGATTATTTCTAAAAAAAAAAAAAAACAATGGGTTCAGCCACACAACTGAATACAAACGGTTATAACAATAATATTTCACACGATTCTGGCCATGCTCGTCTTAACGAACTCGGTTACAAACAAGAGCTTAAGCGTGACCTTTCGTAAACTACTACTACTACTATTTCAATATTTCATTTGAATTTGAATTTCCATTTAATTTCATTCTTAATTTGCATTTTTATATCATTTTCAGGGTCCTTTCAAATTTTGCGTTTTCATTTTCAATAATATCAGTTCTGACTGGAGTAACCACACTTTACAACACTGGTTTGACCTATGGAGGTCCTGTTTCAGTTGTATATGGATGGATAGTAGCTTCTTTTTTTACCATGTTTGTTGCACTTTCAATGGCTGAAATTTGTTCATCATATCCAACTTCGGGTGGTCTTTACTATTGGAGTGCTAAGCTTGCTGGTCCTAATTGGGCACCCTTTGCATCCTGGATTACTGGCTGGTAGGTGCTACCTACCTCCTTTTCATTACAACAATTAGCTACGACTATTTCAATTTTTTTTTTCTTCTTTTGACTGGTCACTACACTAACTAGGACGCTGATTATTCTTATTCCTATTTCTCCTATGATAAATCAATAATGATTAACCTAGTCAATGATAAATCAACCATCATCATATGGGAAGAGTTAAATTTCTTGCCGTCTAGTCTTATTCGACTTTCTAATTCAAATTCAGTTAAAAAAAATGTAGTGTTAAGTCTATTGTTATTTATTTTAGCTTAAGAGATAATGTATGTTCAGACCCAAAAACAAAAAATCAATAATGATTTCTTAAATTCATTGTTAATACGTCATATCTGGTTTTTTTTTTTTAACAAAATATCCCACTCCACTCCAATATGTCAGCCGGCCTAGCGACCTCGTTAAAGAGTAATTTTTGTTTGGCAGTTTTAATAATTATTATATCATTTTAATAATTGTTATTATTTATTTAATAAATTAAAAATAATTAAATAAAATAATAATAATAATAATAATAATAATACATTAATAATAATAATAAATAATGTGGACATCAATAGTATAAACTTGATGTTTTTTTTATTAGTTAATTTAATTTAATTTATTTTATGTTATTAATATAATTTTTTAATATATTTTCTTTGAAATTTATAATATAATTTATTATTTTTAATTATAATTATTTTTAATAATAATCATTTTTAGTAATAATAATAAATGATATAATAGTTATTAAAACAACAACAAAAAAATCACTGCTAATGCAAGGTCGTTTTGGTCTGTCTAAAACATTTTTTTCGTTCCCGTGGTCGCTCCCTAAACCAGCTAGTTCCTACTAACTCTCAAAAAACAGACAATTAAGTAATATTATTTGAAAGTGTGATATTTTGATGTAAAAAAAAATAAAAAAGATATATAAATAAAAAAAATCTGTCATAGCTTGATAATACGATAAAAAATCAAAAATTTTATTTAGGAAAATTAAAATTTATTTTAAAATATAAAATATTTGATTGTGATCGTATCTAATCTAATTTCCCAAAAATTATTTTTGTTAATATTTTCATCTAAATTGATTTCATAATTCAAGAAATGGCCATACTGACGACTTTGTACACAGAGGGGAGAAGGTCTCGTTAAATGATGGGTATATTTTTTATATAGCGTGTATGCCATGTCACAATTTGCGTAACAACCAACTATTACTTATATGAGCATGGAATTTTGTAGTTTATGCAAGGATTTTATGCGGGTCTGATTCGTTTTAAATATTTGTTAATTAAGTTTTAAAGTTCAAAGTTTTTCTTTAAAAAAATCTTATTAAACCTATTGATATTAAGTTTTCTACTAAAATAAATTTTTAAAATTTTAATATATTATTTTATTATTCTTTGTGGGTTTAAGTTAGAGACCCGTAAGTTTAATATTTTGTTAATTGAATTTTTTTATTAAAAAATTAAGAATTTATTTTACTCAAAAAAATATCTAATTTTTTTTGTTATAAAAGAAATTTAATAATTTTTTTAAAGTTGTGAGAAAAATAAAAAAAAAATATTTTTCTTTAAAAAAAATGAATTTTTTTACTCAAATAAAAGATTTTCAAAATTTTTTTTGGATCTTTTTAAGGGATTTTTTAGTATTGAGAAATTCCTTTTTTGGATTATTTTAAGAGGAATCTACTTTGTACCCCTCCTCACCTTTATCTCCCACCTCTTTTTTACTTCCCCCTAAGAGATAATCAAATTTTCTAAAAAAATGTAAGAAGTTAAAAACTTTTGATAAATATGAAATTTTAGATGGTAAAACTTCCGGAATGCAACTTTTTTAAAAATTTAGAAATTTTTTGAAATTTCGGATGAAAGTGAAACTTCCGCAATTTTTCTAAAAATTAAAATATTGGATAAATGTGAAACTTCCGAAATGCAATTTTTTTTAAAGTTTAAAAAAATCAAAATTTGGATGAATGTGAAACTTCCGAAATGTAAATTTTCTAAAAAATTTAATTTTACTTTGAAATTTCGATGAATGTGAAACTTTCGAAATGCAACTTTTTCAAAAGTTTAAAAAAAAAATGAAACTTTAAAAGAATGTGAAATTTTCAAAATACAATTTTTAGATTCTTTTTAAAATTTTAAAAATTTGGATGAATATGAAACTTTTGAAATACATTTTTCCAATTAAAATTATGAAATATTAATAATTTAGAAAAAATTGACTAAAATATTATTTTTATATGTTTTAGGGGGTGAAATTCACACTTAAAAAGTACCATTAAATAAACTCAAATTTGGTCTTGATAAGAGATATTTGAAGATTGTAATATTAAGTTGCCCCATTATTTTGTGCAGTGGGTGAATCATTCTGCCAACTAAGGATAGATATTGTTGGTACCTAAATTTGTCATATAATAATAATGGTAGATAATCTCCCCTGTTCTCAAGATTTTCCACTAGCATTTTCAAGTTTAATCCATACTTCAATATGCCTTCTGGGTAAAAAAGTAACAACATTTAGAACTATATTTTTGAGATCAACCACGGATAAAACTTCCAATAAACTCACTTGCAAAATTGACAGTTATTATTTGATATAATATTAATCACACTAGTTACTTAAATTAATTAGTTAATTACAATTATTTCATTATCTAAAATATATTGACAAAAGTATATTGAATGATTAGAGAATCGTTAATACATGAAGTAGTATAATAAAATTTATATAGTTAATTCTTTAATAAAAACGTCTAACTAATTAATTAGTTTAAAAGTAACTAGTATAATTGACTAACTAGTGTGACTAATTGTGTCTTTGTGTCTAATAGTTATATTTAATGATATGGCACATATCATTCAAGCATTTATTCCCTTCCCAATTTTGTAGTATAAAATGTTTAAACTGAATAATTTTGTAGCTCTCCTTAATGACTATATATTGAAAATGAATTATAGGTTAATTTGGGTTGTCAAGACTAATAACGTGATACACTGCTATATTTGCTTTCCTACAACCATTTCTCTTATTTTGTGTTGGATGGTTTTTGTTATGCAGGTTCAACATAGTTGACCAGGTACTCTTATGAAGATAAATATTCTAAAATCTCATCATCCTTTACTATTCACTACAAGGTCAAACTTGTGTTGGATGTAGATTTTTCTAATAACCCAATCTACACTCATAACTTTTGATTTCTTTTCCATTTGCAGTGGGCAGTGACAACAAGTGTAGACTTTTCACTTGCACAGCTCATTCAGGTTATCATTCTTCTTAGTACTGGTGGAAAAAATGGTGGTGGTTATGCAGGATCTAAATATGTAACTATTGCTTTTCATGGTGGACTTTTGTTTGTACATGGTATAATAAACAGCCTTCCAATCTCATTGTTATCATTCTTAGGACAATTGGCTGCTTTCTGGAATGTTCTAGGTACAAAGAAACTTCCTTTGTATGCTTTCTTTTCTAAATTTAGTATTCTGAGGTAACCCTTTTGGGATCTCTAATTGGAATGGACAACTTTTTAGGTGTTTGTGTGCTTATGATTATCATTCCATCTGTTGCAACGGAAAGAGCTAGTGCCAAGTTTGTTTTCACTCATTTCTATAGTGATAATGGGGAAGGAATCAATAGTAAACCCTATATATTTCTCGTGGGACTTCTAATGAGCCAGTACACCCTATCAGCATATGATGCATCAGCACATATGGTATATTGTCGTGTTGTCTATTTTTTTTAAATCTCTTTTTGTGCCATCCATTTATGTTCAAGTATATGGTTAATTATGTTCAATGGATGATTAATGAATATAACAAGATGTCACAACTCATCAACAACTCAAATTAACCATGTATTTGTATTGAATTAACTATCCAATTTGTTGTCCCCTTTTGTGTCAAAATAAGTCAACTCATATGATTTAGACTAAGATATCATGTTTAATGTAAACTTATATTTTCAGACAGAGGAAACCAAAAATGCTGATATAAATGGACCAAAAGGAATAATCAGTGCTGTTGGGATATCTATCATTGTTGGATGGGGTTACATTCTAGGAATTACCTTTGCTGTTACTGACATCCCTTACCTTTTGAATGAAAATAATGAGGCTGGTGGATATGCCATTGCAGAAGTATTTTATCTTGCATTTAAGAGAAGATATGGCCATGGAATTGGTGGCATTATTTGCTTGGGAATTGTGGCTGTTGCAATATTTTTCTGTGGTATGAGTTCAATTACCAGCAATTCAAGGTAACTGTGCCTACTATTAGTCAGTTTTCCATTTGAGAGGGATTAAATTTGTATAGTTACTTAGGATGCTTAAAATTTGTACAGGATGGCTTATGCTTTTTCAAGAGATGGGGCCATGCCATTGTCATCATTGTGGCATCAAGTTAACAAGCAGGAGGTCCCCATATATGCTGTGTGGCTTTCTGTTTTTATATCATTTTGCATGGCACTAACGGTGTGTGTACTTTATTATCAGATTTCTTTTTTCAGTAAGCTGCAAATTTAAGTGCTCTATGATATGGTGAAACTGGAAAACTATAATTCTAATGTTATTTGGTTGGTAACAGAGAAAAAGAACAACTTAAGGGGCAATTATCAATTTCAAGAGATCTTGAAAAGCTTTTTGATTTCTCTTTAATATTGCTACCTAATTGAAGTGGTTGGATTTAATTGTTTAATAAATTTTAATTAAAGACAAATCATTTGAGAAAATTCACGTTTTAATTTTGATTGGAACAACAATTGAAGTCCATATTACCCTGGAGGTGATTTCAAGTACATACATAATAAGACCCTAGTCTTGTTGTCATTTGTGATGTTCTTGTTTATAGCTCAACCTAATCAACAATAGCCATGGTTCAATCATATCATTATTTTATTGTTCTAACTCAATTCAAACTCTATTATTGCCTGCAGTCTCTTGGAAGCATAGTGGCATTTGAGGCTATGGTGTCCATAGCAACCATTGGACTATATATTGCCTATGCATTCCCTATCTTCTTTAGGGTGACCTTGGCACGAAAGTATTTTGTTGCAGGGCCTTTTAATTTGGGTCGTTACGGAGTTATTGTTGGTTGGATTGCAGTTCTTTGGGTGATGACTATTTCTATATTATTCTCATTACCTGTTTCTTATCCAATAACCATTGAGACACTTAACTATACACCTGTTGCTGTTGGATTATTGCTTCTTCTTGTAATTTCTTATTGGATAATCAATGGTAGACATTGGTTTAAAGGCCCTATCACTAATATACAAAATTGAACTTGTGTGCATATTTAGTGAGTTGAACTTTAGTCATTGTTGGAGAGTCATTTTTCTTATCAATGTAATATACACGTCGTAATAATGTATAAATTAGGGATGTGGATAATGCAACATCAAGGCCCCCATTTTGTTTTCCCTCATTACTATTGCATTTATTATTGACTAGATATTGGGGTGAATATGCAGACTAATGTGTTTGTATGTAGATCTACTTTTTTTTCTATAAAAATAATAGAAGTTCCAAAATTTTATATAATTATTGAGTAAAGAAGATGATATTTTAAATAAAATCGTTTTAATTAAATGGTAAAATGGAGGGAAAAAAAATACTAAACATGATATCCATTTATATAGGTATAAATAATTTGGAGTACAAACCAAAATTGTCTCTAATTGCATGTCTTTGACATATCTATTATATCTATTTAAAATAAATTCTCTCATTCTATTGTTGTCGCCTCATAGCAAAAAAATTAAAAACTAAAACTAATGTGTAAACTATGTTAGAAAATTTTGTTGTGTTATGTTTCACTGATAGGAGTAAGAATAAGTCGAGGTTTGGAAATGTATATGTGAGAAGGAATAAAAAGAATGTACAGGTTAGTTAGTTAGTTTGTTATTAGTTAGTTAGTTCGTTAATAGGTTAGCTGTTATTCTGTTAGAAATTTGGGGAACCAAAACCTATTACTATAAATAGTAAACAGTTGGAGGCAGGGAAGAGGAGGAAAAAGAGGAAATTGGAGGACTGATTCATTGGGAACCAGTGGTTTCTTTCTCTAAGTCTGTAACGATTGCTCTCTAATCTTGTAACGATTCTTACCATTGAATAACACTAAGATCAAAATCACTTTGATTCTGAGTATCTGATTCTTTTGTTTCTCATTTTTTCGTATCTGTTTTACCAGTTTTAACACTGGTATCAGAGCACCGATCGTGGTGCCCTAAGAAATTGCTTCCATTGCGATCTGTTGCGCGTATGGTTTCTACAAGAAGGATGGTGAGAGACGACGATAGTTGGAATCAAGAATGGGAAGAATTGCGCCATGAACAAGAAGAAATGCGCATGCGATTCGCAATGAATGAGTCACGGATGAAGAAAACTGAGGATTTGTTAGCCGCTATAGCTACCAAATTGGGCGTTTCGGGTGAAAATGTTTCAGCTGGAGACAGAAGCGAGAACGGAGAAGAAAAAAATAATCGTCAACGGCAAAACAATTGTGATCGATGGAGGAAGTTGGAGATCCCTGTTTTTTCAGGAGATGACGCATTTGGGTGGGTCAAAAGGCTGGAGCGATACTTTGCCCTAATAGATGTCACTGACGAAGAAAAGATGCAAGCCACCATGGTTGCGTTGGAAGGACGAGCCCTTAGTTGGTATCAATGGTGGGAAAGGTGCAATTTGTCTCCAACATGGGAAAGCTTCAAAATTGTTGTGGTAAGACGCTTCCAACCATCAATGATTCAGAATCCTTATGAGTTGTTACTTGCCTTGAAACAGGAGAGGAGTGTTGATGAGCATGTTGAGGAATTTGAAAAATACATAGGGGCTTTGAAGGTTATTGACCAAGATTTTGCTAAATGGATTTTTCTAAATGGATTGAAAGAAGAAATTAAAGTTGAGGTACGGTTATTCGAACTTCAAAATCTCACTGCTGTTATTCAGAAATCATTAATGATAGAACAAAAGAATATGATTTTAAAGAAGAAAGGGGATAGCTACTACTCTAGACCCACTAGTTTTACAAGAAATAATTATGGTAGCAAGGTAATGGCTATGGATTCAAGAAGTGTTGCTGATAAGAAATCTGAACTAGCTGCTAGTGGTAGTGTAGAAAGTAATTCTGGATCTGTTAATATGAGTGAAAGATCTAGAAATAGAGGGGGAGAGTTCAAGCATTTAACCGGGGAAGAAATGAGGGAAAAAAGAGAAAAAGGGCCATGTTTCAAGTGTGATGAGCCCTATTCTAGGGAGCACAGATGCAAGAACAAGCAATTTAGGATGATTATAATGGAAGAGGAAGATAATAGTGAGGGAGAAGACAAGGAGGAATTGGTGGTAAAACAATATAGTGCTATTCAATTATCTTTATGTTCCATGGCAGGCTTAACTTCATCCAAATCTTGAAAAATTACAGGGGAGTTATATGGGAGACCTGTGATCATTTTAATAGACTGTGGGGCTTCACACAATTTCATATCACAGGAAATTGTATCTCAGTTACAAATAGTGGTGGAACAAACACCCACTTACACTATAGAAGTGGGGGATGGTCACAAGGTAAAATGTCAGGGACTATGTAAGAAATTACGGATAGTGGTACAGAACGTGGAAGTAGAGCAAGATTTTTACTTGTTTGGGTTGAAAGGAGTTGATATAGTTTTGGGATTAGATTGGTTAGCCAGCTTGGGAGAGGTGAAAGCTGATTTTGGGAAGCTGGAGCTATCTTTGAAAAAAGGCAAACAGTGGGTCAAGATTTGTGGAGATCCATCCTTGGCAAAGACTCAATTGCAGTTTGGGGCTTTCATGCAAGTACTGAAGCAAGAAGGTGAAGGGACTGCCTTTAGAACTCATGAAGGCCATTATGAGTTCTTGGTAATGCCTTTCGGTCTTACCAATGCACCTTCAACATTTCAAGCATTGATGAATGAGGTATTGAAACCATTTTTGAGGAAGTTTGCCCTAGTTTTCTTCGATGATATACTAGTCTACAGCACCGATGTGTCTTCTCATATTTCTCATTTGAGACAAGTATTGGGGGTGTTAGCATAGAATTCACTCAAGGCCAACCAGAAAAAATGTAACTTTGGTCAATTGCGTTTGGAATACCTGGGACACATAATTTCAGGTGAAAGTGTATCAGCTGATCAATCTAAGGTTGCAGCCATGCAAGATTGGCCAGTCCCAACTGATGTTAGAGGGTTAAGAGGTTTTTTGGGTTTAACCGGGTACTACAGGAGGTTTGTGAGAGATTATGGCAAGCTAGCAAAACCTCTCACTGATCTACTAAAGAAAGACAGCTTCAGATGGACAGAACAGGCTACTTCCGCTTTTCAGAGTCTCAAATCTGCCATGGTTGACTTACCTAAGCTAGCAGTACCAGATTTTAACAAAGTGTTTGTTATTGAGACAGATGCATCCAGCAAGGGATTGGGGGCTGTACTGATGCAAGAGGGAAGACCATTAGCATTTTGGAGCCAAGGGTTATCTCCTAAATCCCAATTGAAGTCAGTCTATGAAAGGGAACTAATGGCTTTAGTCCAAGCTGTACAGAGGTGGCGACATTATATCTTGGGAAGGCATTTCATTATTAAGACTGATCAAAGAAGTCTTAAATTCTTGACAGAGCAGAGGTTGTTTACGGATAAACAATTCAAATGGGCTGTCAAATTGATTGGTTTGGATTTCGAAATTCAATATGAGCCGGGAAGTGAAAACACTGTTGCTGATGCTCTTTCTAGGCAGGGTATGTATTCAGCTATGTCTGTTCTAACCAGTGAGGAAACAGATAATTGGATACAGGAGGTTCAACAAGACTCTAAGTGGCAAAAAGTCATGCAAGATCTTGTAATCTCTCCGACTTCACATGCTGGTTTTGAGCTGAAAGGAGGGTTGCTGTTTTATAAAGGGAAATTGGTCATTTCCAAAGCTTCTAATCGAATTCCTATGATTTTAGCTGAGTGCCATGATACTCCAATGGGTGGACATTCCGGGTTTTTCAGAACTTACAAGCGAATTGCTAGTTTTCTATATTGGGATGGCATGCAAAAAGACATCAAGAAGTATGTAGAAGAGTGTGATACGTGCCAAAGGAATAAA
The DNA here is from genome assembly GCF_000331145.2 of Cicer arietinum. Lineage (NCBI taxonomy): Eukaryota > Viridiplantae > Streptophyta > Magnoliopsida > Fabales > Fabaceae > Cicer > Cicer arietinum. The sequence goes on along the minus strand of NC_021163.2, from coordinate 15,443,229 downwards.
TACTCCACACTAAGTCCTGGAGAGTTACTGCAACCATTACCTATCCCTACTCAAATTTGGGTAGATCTTTCTATGGATTTCATTGGGGGTCTTCCTAGAATCAGGGGTAAGGACACTATTCTAGTAGTAGTAGACATGCTATCTAAGTACGCCCATTTTGTTGCATTGGGCCACCCATTTTTAGCTAAGGAAGTTGCTGATGTCTTCATTTCAGGAGTTGTTAAACTTCATGGTTTCCCTTCAACTATTGTCTCTGATAGGGATCCTATTTTTTTAAGCCATTTCTGGAAGGAGTTATTCAAAGCAGCTGGTACTCAATTGAAAATGAGCACCTCTTATCATCCTCAGACCGATGGCCAAACTGAGGTGATAAATCGGTGTTTAGAAACCTTTTTGAGATGTTTTGTGGGACCTAAACCTAAGAAATGGTTAGATTGGCTGGCATGGGCTGAATTTTGGTATAACACTACCTTCCAAAGTTCAGCTGGCATGACTCCATTTAAAGCAGTGTATGGGAGAGATCCTCCCTTGTTGATAAAGGGTTGTGCTGTCCCATCTAAGGTTGAAGAGGTCAATCAGTTGGTTCAGGCCAGAGATGACATTTTAAAGGAACTTCAGCAGAATCTACTTAGGGCTCAAGACCAGATGCGAGCCCAAGCCAATAAACACAGGAGATTTGAAGAGTTTTCAGAGGGTGATTGGGTTTATTTGAAGCTGCAGCCGTACAAATTAAAATCATTAGCCTCAAGACCTTATGCTAAGTTAGCAGCAAGATTCTATGGTCCTTATCAAGTGCTAGCTAGGGTGGGTCATGTGGCTTACAAGCTATTGTTGCCTGATCATTTTAAAATTCATCCAATCTTCCATGTATCTCTATTGAAGAAAGCTTTAAAGCCGCACCAACAGCCCCAACCTCTTCCTCCTATGTTGAATGAAGAGTATGAACTTCAGGTAGAACCAATCGATATTGTCAAATGGCGTGAAGATCAGAATGGCTCAGTGGAAGTTTTAGTTTCGTGGAAGGACCTTCCTGCTTGTGATAGTACCTGGGAAAGTGCCGCTAGATTGCAAGAACAGTTTCCAGCTTTTCCCCTTGAGGACAAGGTCATTCTTTTAGGGGGGGGTATTGATAGGAGTAAGAATAAGTCGGGGTTTGGAAATGTATATGTGAGAAGGAATAAAAAGAATGTACAGGTTAGTTAGTTAGTTTGTTATTAGTTAGTTAGTTTGTTAATAGGTTAGCTGTTATTCTGTTAGAAATTTGGGGAACCAAAACCTATTACTATAAATAGTAATCAGTTGGAGGCAGGGAAGAGGAGGAAAAGAGGAAATTGGAGGACTGATTCATTGGGAACCAGTGGTTTCTTTTTCTAAGCCTGTAACGATTGCTCTCTAATCTTGTAACGATTCTTACCATTGAATAACACTAAGATCAGAATCACTTTGATTCTGAGTATCTGATTCTTCTGTTTCTCATTTTTTCGTATATGTTTTACCAGTTTTAACATTCACCTTATTTTTTTCTCTTTTAATTTTTTCCTCTTTTAATTCCTCTAATCCCTACTTTTTTTAAACTTTCACCAAACGGTTTTTTCTAATTTTTTTACTATACTTTTTCTAATTACCCTATTTTCTATTAAGATTATCAAAACTATGAAAATTAGAAAAATAACTACAAATCTATTATATATATTTAAAATAGAGTTCGCTGCCATCTCATATTATTTCCTCTATATATGCAAATATTTTTCACTTGAGCCAAAAAATTGACGTCTAAGTTTTCATATAGAGTGGAGGAAATATTATTTCTCACCTTATATTATATCTTCTATTTAAATATTATTTCATAACGTCTACTCAACATTTCCACATTATTATTTCATAATGTCTACCTAACATCTTTCACACTAATGTTATTTTTGTCTGCATTAATAACCTTCACATTTTCGTCTCTATATGTCTGCATTAATATCTGTTTCTTCAACTTCTTCTGAATTGAGAGTACATATTTTTCTCTTGCTTACCCCTAAAAATATATTTCGACTATTTATATATATCTTTTGTTAACAAAAATCGTTTGACAATGAAACTTCTCTTCTATAAATTACATTGATAAAATTAAATATATATTATTTATATAACTAATATATCAATAATCATTTGACAATTGAGATATAAAACTTCATATTGATTTTTTTAAAAAAATCACTTAAATTAAATAAATTAAAATATACCCGCGCAACGCGCGAGTTAACATCTAGTTAAAATTAAAACATTATTTTCTTCATTGACACCTATCATGGAACACTATACAATGCTTATATAAGTTGATGCACACATACATGAAAATGACTACATCCCACACAATAAAAGTGCACTGAAACAAATTAACAAAATATGCTTGAAAGATCTATTTATAGAATAAATTAAAAGAGTTTTTATTCTCTTAGCCTCCCATCACTTGTATGTATTTCTACCATTTTATCAATAAAATTATCACACCTTTGTGTCACATCTGATTCTATCAATTATCTTCTATTCCTTAACTATTTAATTAATTTACTAAAAGGTTGGAAATTCTTTTATTGGATATATTAGTACAAGTCGCATTTTTTAATGGGAAAATTAAACTAAATTGTGTCATACTCACCTAATTATTATATATTTATATATATA
>NC_021163.2:15437490-15440390 GCF_000331145.2 Cicer arietinum | reverse complement strand
TATATATATATATATATATATATATATATATATATATATATATATTAAGTTTTAGTGTGATTTTTATCTTGTAATTTTATCTTAATTTAATGTAATTTATTTAAAAATTTGAGTTATGAATTTGATTTTATATTGAAGATGATAATTAATTTAGTGGATTTTGTTTAAAAAATTTGATGAATTTTTGTAACAAAAAGATAACATTATTGACTTTTTAAAATATAAAAGATCGAATTGTTACTTAGAATTAAAATAAAGAATCAAATCAAAAGAAGAAAAAAAAATTAAAAATTAAAATGTTACATGAAATTAAATTAAGGGATCGCGAGACCAATACCTATTATAAATTATAATCTCATATATGTAGAAAACATAATTTTTTTTAATAAATTAATTAGAATAAATATAATTTTTAAATTAATTATATATATATAAATGGACGTAAATATAGGGCGGGCAGAGAAAATCGATTATTGAAAACAGACAGGGCTGAAACGGGGGAACAAAACCCGCCCCCAATCCACCCGTTTGCATGCCTACAAAGAAACCAAATCACATAGGACAGTGTCTGTTATTGCAAATTAAAAGGAAGAAAAAAAAAACAGTAATTTTCAATGTAAATTGAATTTTCTAATGACATGTGTATAGCAACTGCAAACAGAATTGCAGTATGCATAACAGAACGATTCGAATTGATCAGTAGTAGTACCTGCACGCACATAACATCAAAAATTATTAAATTTATATGAACATCAAATATGTGCCTTAACTTGCTTTCATAGATCTGATTAATATTCTATCTAAAATGAAATACACACAAAATTAATATTTGAAAACTTCATATATCATGTCTAATTAAATTAGACTAAGTACTCTTTACGTTTATATTTCATTAAAGTGGAAACATAATTTTGCAGACAAACCTTAGAATAAATTTCATTGAAGCTGTCATCTCATCCATCTAGAATTGTCTCTGACATTTGATTAAATTGATCAAATTCATGAAGATTGATGTCATTAAAATCGCAATAAGAATGGTCGTCGAACATTTTTAGGAAGCCGTCGAATTGAGTTGCACCTGGTTGGAAATATTGATCCATTGAATCAGGTGGAGGAGGATGAAAAAATTCTAAACCTGTACCGATGGTTAACTCATTTGGAAAGTCTTGGAAAAACTCTGACTCTTCATTATTCACATTCAATGGTGGTGTTGGGACATCTGCATCAAATTGCAAACGTATAAATATAGAATTTAGACAAGATATTGGGTTGGAGAAGAAAACTCATGAGTTGTTGTAGAATAGTATTAATACCTTTTGTTCCTAAGTTACAAGTGGACACTCCAGATGGTAAAGGAATATGGGCTTTATTGGTTGACCTTGATGATGAGCTTGTTGCTGCCAAATTAAAATTTCTTCCATGCTTCAGACGATTTTTGTACTTCTATATGTAGGAAGTGAAGCACAAAAGTAAACAAATTAAGAAGCATACAGGGAAAATATATAATGCAACTATAATCATTGGAAATTAAAGATGCAATATTGTATACTTAAAAACAAAATTTGGTAAATTCTTTTATAATTTAAAGTTTTGTTGGATACCGTCTCACAAAAATGGTCTCATTTTATAATTTTATACAAATTAAAAAAATTAGTGAATTTTACTAAAACATCCATTGGCGATGATTTATTTTATTCTCATTATATATCATGTGTAAAATAAATATTAATAATTTAAAATTGATGAACATAATATTAATTAAATGATACAATTTAAATTATATTAAAAACTAAAAATCACATTATTCATAAGATAATTTTGTTTTAAAAATATAACAGTTATTATGAGACAAATAAATTACATTGTTTTCAAACAAACACATAATTCAAAGGAAAAAAGGTAAGGATCGTACCGGAAACAATTTTCACACATTTACTTAATCAACTTTTTCAATTATAGCAGCTCACTAATTAAACTCCACTAAATTCTTACCTAACCTGTTGGGGCTATAAATAAATGAATTGTAACTGAACTTGGTGACTTAGTAAAGCCAAATTAATATTACTCCATAAAAGCAATATGGAGTATATGATTGAGATAGAGCCAACAACAATCCATATATATAATTAATCTATTAACACATACTAAATTAGAAGAAGAAAGTGTTGCATATGCATTTGCACTTTAATTAATTACCTGCAAGTGACTTGCAACCTGGCGAACTGTCATGGTAGGCTCATTCATATATTTTAATATCTGTTTTGGACGAGCATCTGAATACATACATGCACAATTGAATTATACAATATCAATTAATTAGCACAATTGAATTAAATTGAATGTGTACCATTCTCTCCTAACGCATGTATAGCTTTTAAAAACGCATGTATAGCTTTTAAACGCATGTACCATTCTCTCCTAATTGAATGTGTACCATTCTCTTCTTCCATCTCTATTGAACTCCATCTTTTTCTCTTCTTTTTCTCCATTGCCACACTCTGCATTACATCGCAAGCATACTTATAATGTAAGTCAAAATGATTAATGAAACAAAATTAATTTTTCAAACTAACCATAACTCTTTATATATATATATACCTGTTTAGTCTTTCCATCACAATGCTTATCCTGAGAATCTACATTTTGAGTTTCTTTGTATGAATAGTTTTCTGAGTGATACACATGCTGCCATACGTATTTCAGATCATTGGAACACAATGGTTCATGAATGAAATAACATAATGTTTCTCTTTCTAAAGCTTTCCATTTTGCATCATCATGATTTAAGAACCCTACAGTATACAAGACTACAAATACAAGGTAAGAACAAGTTATCATGCATGAGACTTATAATTGAATTCAGAGAGAGATTTGAGAAAAGCATACAAATGACAGGAATG